>NW_028147270.1:286088-468608 GCF_008360975.1 Lichenostomus cassidix | reverse complement strand
TGTGAGGTGCCACAAGTGCAGATGTGGTGCAGAGCAGGCTCAGAGCACCTCTGGGAGGGGATGAGACCCTTCCCCAACTCCAAACCACACCAAAATCACCATAAATAGGACTTTGCGTCTTCAGAAGCAACTGGCAACTTGGAAGTGACTCCAACTCAATCCTACTGCGAGAAGGAAGGGAATCTTCCCAGTGAGCTGCCATCCCACCACTATTAACAATGGGTGGGATTTAGAAGTATAACACTAATAAATAATACAAACAAATAATAGTAACAACAATAACAAGAAATGAACCCCCAAATTCCAACACACAGCACCACACCAAAAGGATGAACCTCCTTTATCTTTATTGCCCCAAGGCTCATGAGAAAGAATCCTCATATATAATACCCAAAAACCCACTCAGGAACAGGTTTCCCCTCCCTTCATCACCCCAACCTTTGGCTGTCTCATTCCAGATCCTGCTCCACAGTCCTAATCCCCACCCCAACCCATCTCACCCCTCCTGGACATCAAGACCCCCTTCCCAAGCCCTATTTCCACCCTTCCACCACTCCAATTCCCATCCCACCCATCCTGCCCCACCCAATGCCCACCTCACCCCTCTGGAACTGCATCCCACTTTGCTGAATCTCCCTCCTATGCCATCCCACCCTGAGGGGCTGTGGAATTGAGTTGTTTTGGGCAGGGATTTAGCCATTTTGGGGTAACATTGAGTACTTTCCAGTGGAATTGGGTGGTTTTGAGAAACAGGGTTAACCCTCTTGGCTTTTCAAACACAAAATGGAGAAAGAAACTGTACCAAATACCCCAGAAGCACCAAATCACCCAGAATAGCTCCCGAAAACCAAACACCCCTCCCAAAGAGCAGTAAATCCATGAGGCTTTAGGTAATAAGGCTGGAGAAGAAGATAAAGCTGTTCCTGCAGTTGGGGCTTGTGCAGGGCTTCTCTTACTGGTGGCCCCGTTGGTGTCTCGTCAAGTGAGAGCTCTGGGTGAAGCTCTTCCCACACTCAGGACACTCATAGGGTCTCTCCCCTGTGTGGATGCGCCAGTGGGTGATGAGGGTGGAGTTGTGCTTGAAGCTTTTCTCACAGTCAGGGCAGTGGAAGGGCCTCTCCTGCGTGTGAATCCGCTCATGGATGAGGAGATGGGAGCTCCTCTGAAACCTCTTCCCACACTTGGGACACTCATAGGGTCTTTCCCCAGTGTGGATCATCTGGTGGCGGATCAGGTGGCATCTCCTGGTGAAACTCATCCCACATTCCCCACACTCATATGGCCGTTCCCCAGTGTGGATCATCTGGTGGCGGATCAGGAGAGAGCTTGTCATGAAGCTCTTTTCACATTTCAAGCACTTGTAGGGCTTCTCCCTGGTGTGAAGCTGCTCATGGGCCACCTGCTCATAGCTCTGGCACGATTGCTGGCCAATTTCCTGGCACAGGGTGGGTCTTTGCTCCTCACAGCACCCTGGGCTTGGTTTGGAGCCTTTTGTCGTATGGGATCTCCAGGGCTTTTCCTCCCCATTGGATTCCTGCACCATGGAGCTGCTCAAAATGGCCTCTTCCATGAGGTTCTTCAGGGAGGATTTGTCCTCCTTACTCTCTGTCTTCAGCTCGTTGCCTGGGGGAGGAAGGACAAGGAGAGGATTTGGGATTTGCCTCCATGCCAGAGGGAAGGGGAAGGAGATCCCCCCCAATCCATTCTCGGCAAGACGGCGTCAGCAGCAGGGTTGTCCTGCAGCCGGGGCAATGCTGGGCTGGGAGATGGAGGAGAAGAGAGAGAGAGAAAGGGGAAGTGAGTTCCTCCTCACTTGACTGGCTGTCCCAGGGCATCTTCCTCTTACTCACAGCCTCCTTCTCCATCCAGCCAAGTTTGGCAATGGGAAATCCTGTTTTGGAGGGAAAAACAAGGTGTGAGTTCATTGGGTTTGAAGGTTATTCCTGCCCCAGTCCATCTCTAGAAATCACTGGCTGTATAGTCACTGTAAAAACCCTCTGAAACACTGTGCTGGTTTAAACTGGCAGGAGAAATGGATTCCCCCAAACTGCCCCAAGAGAGATTAAGATGGGAGTCACAATCCACCAAAGAGATTACAAGAAATACAATGACACAGTTTTAACTCACAAAGGCAGAGTATAACCAGGCACCCTCGGAGAAGAACAGCATGGTGTTCCTTAGTTCCTGTGCTGAGCGTCACATGGCCCCATTGTATGCAAAGAGAAAGCAAAAGGAAACCAAACCTGTTGGTCTGAGTGGTGGTCACAGTCCTTCTGAAGTGGTAGTTGCAGTCTTGTCTAAAGCAGTGGCTGCAGTCCTGTGGAAGTTCTGCTCCTTCTTCTTTGGATCTGTTGAGTTGTGTCCCACAACCCCAAAGCCAGATTATATATGCTCAGGTTCAGGTGGCAATGCTCAGTACCTCCCCCTGGGCAGAGGGTTTCACAATGGAAAGATGTCATCCTGTGAGTCATGGGATATTTGAGGAGTCTTTGATGGTCTCAGTCGTTTTAGCTGCCCATTGTGCTGGTGCCATTGAGTCCACGATGGCCCATTAGCAGAGATGACCCCTCAGGGTAGGTGGGACTGTGCTGGTGCTTCCCTGGAGGGAGTCATCTCAGCTGAGTCATTGGTGTGAAGAAACAGAAACACTGCCTTGCCTCACAGGGTTTGCCTCTTCTTCCTTATCTCATTTAACACCCAGCTCGTAGCCTGAGGGATCAGGGGTGCACTGGGCAGCTCCTGCAAACGACCTCTCATCAACAGCTCATCAGAAATGACCTAAGGGGAATAGAATGCCTACTTTGGTCACACCCACAGAGTGCTAAACTGGTGCCCTGCTCCTATAACCAGGACAGACTGGCAGTGAAATGTAATTGCAAGATGTTGTTCCACTTGGCTTTCAGCAAAATAACCCATGGGCAGAGTTCCTTCCAGCTGCAATCATTCCTTGATTTTCACAGGGATTTGTTTCCCATTCCTTCTTCCTTCTGCTTCAAGCTGGGAATGTGCTGGAAAATGTCCAGCAAAGCAAATTTTGCTGTTTGCTCTTGGAACCCAAAAAGCAGCTGGACCTTGTCACCTGGCCCTGCACAGCTCCCTTGGGATGCACAGCAGAGCCAGGACTCTGGGAGCCTCGGGAATTGTCCCCTGGGATCCATGGCACACACTGCAATGGGTTGGAATTCCATATTTTGTAGCAAGGAAAAGATGTTCCTGCCCTTGAAGGCAAAGCTCTTGTGGGGCTGAAAGGCAAGTGGAGATAGTGCAATGACACTTCACTGCCAGCCTGTCCTGGCAAAGACTCAGCAGTGATAACTCCCTCCGGGGAAGCACCAGCACAGAATTTGGATGAAGAATCCAAAATTGGAGGGATGGGATCAGAATTGTGCAGGACAGGGTGGATGGGCTGTGTTTTGAGAGTAAATAAATCACCCAGAATTATTGATTTCTGTTCCATTCATTTTCAGTCAGTTCCAGTTCTATTTTCAGTGTTCCACCTTCTCAGCTGATTGCTCTTTGTGTCCTCCTTTCTCTTCTGCCTCTCTTGGCCTGCTCTGTTTCTCTCACAGTGTCTCTCTTTAGCCAGGGCAAATCCAAGCCAAAGACCCTGCCATGATATTTGTTCCCAGTCCATGAGCTAAAACAACCATGGATGTAGTGATGAAGGCTGGCAGTGAAGTGTCATTGTAAGATTTTACTCCACTTGGCTTTTGGCTCCTGCTTCTGAGGAGCTTTGTCTTCAAGGGCAGAAACATCTTTTCCTTGCTGCAAACTGGAATTCCAGACCCTTGCAGTGTGTGCCATTGATCCCAGAGGGCAATTCCCGAGGCTCCCAGAGTGCTGGTCCTGCCATGCCTCCCAAGGGAGCTGTGCAGGGCCAGGTGACAAGGTCCAGCAGCTGTGTTGGTTCTGCAATGTCACAATGGTCCATTGGTTCCATGAGTTTCCATCCTGTCAGAAATGGACTCCTTGGCTCCCCAGTGTCACAATGGCTGCTTGGGTCCATAAGGTTCCCCAGTGTCACAATGGTGTCCTTGGCTCCCTGAGGCCCAGCAGTGTCACAATGGCATAATGGTTCCATGAGGTTCCGTAGTGCCACCATGGTCTCCTTGGATCCTCAGGGTCACAATGGACATTTAAGACCACATTTTATCACCATGTGTCCTTGATCCAATGACCTTCTGTACTGCCAAAAATGGTTCATTGGTTCCCATGATGCCCTCCTGTGTCCCAGTGGATATTTGGTTCTTTGAATTTCTTCAGTGTCACAATGGTCTCGCTGCTTCCACGAGGCCCTGCGGCGTCACAGTACCCCACAGGTTCCATGAGCTCCTGTTCTGTCAGCAATGGTCTCCTGAGTTCCAACGAGGCCCCACAGTGTCACAGTGTCCCCTTCATTCCACGAGGTTCCATAGTGTCACAATGGACTCCTGGGTTCCATGAGGCCCCACTGTGTCACAATGACTCCTAGGTTCCATGAGTTCACAATGGCCCATTAGCAGAGATGACCCCTCAGGCTGGGTGGGAATGAGCTGGTGCTTCCTCAAAGGGAGTTATCACAGCTGAGTCATTGCCAAGATAGGCAGGCAGTAAAATTTCATTGCACTATCCTGCTCCACTTGGCTTTCAGTCCCACAAGAGCTTTGCCTTCAAGGGCAGGAACATCTTTTCCTTGCTGGAAACTGGAATCCCAGCCCATTGCAGTGTCTGCCCTGGTGAAGCACCGATAGACTCTACAACTCAGAAAGTTATGAAGTAGGTATGCTTTTATTCCAGCTGGGGTGCATGGGCAGCAGCCCCTCCAAAGGCATGCACACCATCAGCAGCTCTTCACTTGGTTTATATTAGGTTACAGGTTACATATGCATAAAGTTACACAATGCTCCTATACATACTCATTACCTGTCCCAGCTTTGTATTATAATGAGTTCAAAGTTCATTTAAATATGCTCGCACAAGTGCAGCGTCACAGATTAATTGTGGGCAAGAGTCCTAAAAATAAATGAGGGATAAAGTTAGTAGTCTTCCTCAGGATGAACTCTTCACCTTGGTTCCTTGCACATGCCCCCTTGGTTCTTGGTCCAAGTCCAAACCTTAGAACTCACTTGAGCCAGTTCTGGGGTCTGAGAGCAGGATGTTCAGTCAAATTCATTATTTTTTATCAATTATTTGCCTTTCCTTTCTATATCCTCCCTTTTACTGGGTAGGCAAAAATCATTAAGCAACTGATATATTGTTTTCAGCAAGCAGTTCTTAGTAAATCATTATCCAAACTCAGGCCTCCTAGGTAAGTTCCAGAAGATTATTATTCAGCTTCTAGCCCCCCTAAATTAGTAACTTCTACCCCTGTAAATCCATGGATCCCAGAGGACAATTCCCGAGGCTCCCAGAGTCCTGGCTCTGCCATGCATCCCAAGGGAGATGTGCAGGGCCAGGTGACAAGGTCCAGCAGCTCTTTAGGCTTCCAGAGCATGCAGCAAAGTTTGCTTTGCTGAACATTTTCCAGCACATTCCCATCTTGAAGTAGAAGGAAGAAGGAAAGGGAAGCGAGTCCCTGCAAAAATCAAAAAATGATTGCAGCTGGAAGGAACTCTGCCCATGGGTTATTTTGCTGAAAGGCAAGTGGAACAACATCTTGCAATTACATTTCACTGCCAGTCTGTCCTGGTTAAAGGAGCAGGGCACCATTTTAGCACTCTGTGGGTCTGACCATGATGACTTATCACTGGTAAAAAATTTGAGATGCAGACACGCAGTATAGGAAAAGGGTAACACCTTGATTTAATAGGATCCCAGATGCCTACCGATGACCAAGAGAGCGACAATATCCCCGTATACAATTTATGGACCTCATAGATTAGCATACCTATCTCAAATTCCCAATGAGAAGTCTAACAAATGAAGTAATTGCCCCCTTATTCAAATTACCTCCCCCCAAAAGGTTACAACTCAGTTCACAAAAATATGTCCCAGTGATTGGGCTCTTACCAAGGTTGGTGCCTCATGCTCTTGAGATTGTGGCGATTTGTTTCGTCTTCTCCAAAGAATTCTGAGCAAGGCAGGGGTAGAAGGGTTATAAACATGTGGGGCTAAGGTACAGGGAGTAAAAAGGACAGGAATGGGAAAGGGTAAAAAGGATATAAAGAGAGTAAAAACGTATAGTGAAAAAGGACAAAAACCCATCAGGCATCAACCAAACTAGGCATTCTACTCCCATTAGGATATTTCTGATGAGCTGCTGATGACAGGTCGTTTGCAGGAGCTGCCCAGTGCACCCCTGATCCCTCAGGCTACCAGGTGGGTGTTAAATGAGATAAGGAAAGAGAGGCAAACCCTGCAAGGGAAGGCAGTGTTTCTGTTTCTTCACACCAATGACTCAGCTGAGATGACTCCTTCCAGGGAAGCATCAGCACAGTTCACCTACCCTGAGAGGTCATCTCTGCTAATGGGCCATCGTGGACTCAATGGCACCAGCACAATGGGCAGCTGCAACGACTGAGACCATCAAAGACTCCCCAAATATCCCATGACTCACAGGATGACATCTTTCCATTGTCAAACTCCCTGGCCTGGGGGAGGTACTGAGCATTCCCACCTGAACCTGAGCATATATAATCTGGCTTTGGGGATGTGGGACACAACTCAAGAGATCCAGAGAAGGTGGAGCAGAATTTCTACAGGACTGCAGCCACTGCTTTAGACAAGACTGAAACTACCACTTCAGAAGGACTGTGATCACCACTCAGACCAACAGGTTTGGTTTCCTTTTGCTTTCTCTTGGCATACAATGGGGCCACGTGGCGCTCAGCACAGGAACTAAGGAACACCATGCTGTTCTTCTCCGAGGGTGCCTGGTTATACTCTGCCTTTGTGAGTTAAAGCTGTGTCATTGTATTTCTTGTAATCTCTTTGGTGGATTGTGACTCCCATCTTAATCTTTTTTGGGGCAGTTCTGGGGAATCCATTTCTCTTGCCAGTTTAAACCAGCACAGCATTTCAGAGGTTTTTTAGACAAGAGGTTTTTTACAGTGACTATACAGCCGGTGATTTCTAGAGATAGACTGGGGCAAGAATAATCTTGAAACCCAATGAACTCACACCTTGTTTTTCCCCCCAAAAGAGGATTTCCCATTCCCAAACTTGGCTGGATGGAGAAGGAGGCTGTGAGGAAGTGGAAGATGCCCCAGGACAGCCAGGCAGGTAAGGAGGAAGTCAGTGCCCCTTTCCTGCTCTCTTCTCCTCCATCTCCCAGCCCAGCATCACGCCTGGCTGCAGGACAACCCTGCTGCTGACTCTGTCCTGGTAGGGATGGACTGGGGGGATCTCCTTCCCCTTCCCTCTGGCATGGAGGCAAATCCCAAATCCTCTCCTTGTCCTTTCTGCCCCAGGCAACGAGCTGAGGAGAGAGACCAGGGAGGACAAGTCCTTACAGCAGAACCTCATGGAAGAGGCCATTTTGAGCAGCTCCATGACCCAGGAATCCAACCAGGAGGAAAAGCCCCAGAGATGCTGCACATGGAGGGGCTGCAAACCCAGCCCAGGGTGCTCTAAAGAGCAAAGACCCACCCTGTGCCAGAATGTTGGCAAGAGCTCCAGCCAGAGTTCAGAGCTGGAGATTCCTGAGAAGCTTCATGAGACCAAGAAGCCTTACGAGTGTGGGGAATGTGGGAAGAGCTTCAGAAGGATCTCCAAGCTTATGGACCACCATCAGATCCACACCGGGGAGAAGCCCTATGAGTGTGGGGAATGTGGGAAGAGCTTCAGCCAGAGCTCCAATCTGATCCGTCACAAGAGGATCCACACTGGGGAGAGACCCTATGAGTGTTCAGAGTGTGGGAAGAGGTTTCAGAGCAGCTCAGATCTCCTCATGCATGAGCGGATTCACAGAGACGAGAGGCCTTTTCACTGTCCTGACTGCAGGAAGGGCTTCAAGCACAACTCCCACCTCCTCAGGCACCGGCGCATCCATACTGGGGAGAGACCCTATGAGTGTGGGGAATGTGGGAAGAGCTTCAGCCGGAGCTCCCACCTGATCCGTCACAAGAGGAGCCACACTGGAGAGAGGCCCTATGACTGTTCCAAGTGCAGGAAGAGGTTTCAGACCAGCTCAGCTCTCCTCCTACACCAGCATATTCACACAGACGAGAGGCCCTTCCGTTGCCCTGACTGCAGAAAGGGCTTCAAACATAACTCCCACCTCATCACCCACCGGCGCATCCACACAGGGGAGAGACCCTTTGAGTGTTCCGAGTGTGGGAAGAGGTTTCAGACCAGCTCAGATCTCCTCATCCATGAGCGGATTCACACACAGGAGAGGCCTTTCCGCTGCCCTGAGTGCAGGAAAGGCTTCAAGCGCAACTCCCACCTCATCAGGCACTGGCGCATCCACACTGGGGAGAGGCCTTACAGCTGTCCCGAGTGTGGGAAGAGCTTCTCCAGGAGCTCTCACTTGACCCAACACCAACGGAGGCACCAGTAAGGGAAGCCCTGCGAGTGCCCCGAGTGGGGGAAGAGCTTCATGCACTGCTCCGTATTCATCCCCCATTGTAGGACCCTCATTGGGAAGAGCCCTGGTGACCCACACTGCCAGTGACCCAGTATTGTGGTTTGACCCTGGCCAAATGCCAGGCACCTACGAAATCTGCTTTCTCTTCTCTCCCCTGCTGCAGCTGTGCAGAGGAGAGGGAAAAAAAAAAACCCTAACAGACACACACACACACAGAGGGCTCGTGAGTCGAGATAATGAACCAGGCAGGATGCACTGAGGGGTAGAACAGATTGAGAACTTAAAGTTGCAAAGTGGTTTATTGGTAACCTAACCCTAAACAGAGTCAGAGGAGGCAAATGAGAACTAAAGATAAGCTCTTAATACACTGTTTCTCTGCTCACCCTCTTCCTCTTTCCCACCAATAGCGCAGGGGGTTGTGGCGGGCAGGGTATGGGTTTTTTTGGTCAGTCCATGACCAAAATTTCTTCTGCTGTTCAGGGAGAGGAGTCCTCTATTTAGCCATGGGTCCCTCCCACTGGAGACAGTCCTCTGCAAACTTCTTTGCTATGGGTCCAATCCCTCAAGCAGCAGCCACTGGAATCTGCTGCCCCATGAGTTCTTGTCCACAGGGTTCAGAGCTCTGAGCCCAGGCCAGGCTGTTTCCATCCCAAGGAACAAGGCCTTTCCCTGCACTGGGACTCCCACTGGATCACAGCTTCCTCCAGGCATCCACCTGCTCCTCTAGCATGAGCACCTCCCCACAGGCTGTGGGTGGATCTCTGCACCCCTTGTGGACCCCATGGGCTGCAGGGGGACAACCTGCTTCCCCATGGTCCTCACCATGGCCAGCAGAGGATTTTCATCTCTGGTTCCTGGAGCACCTCCTCCCCCACCTTCTCCACTGACCTTGGTGTCTCCATGTTGTTTTCCCTCACATATTCTCACCTCCTCCTCATCCACTGTCTAAAAAGAAGTGCTTGCTCACATTGTTTTGATTGCTTCTTAAATATGGATGTCCTGGGGCTGCCAGGGAGACAGGACAACAGTCTCATAGTTGTGCTGGCAGAATGTGTCTACCTGAGCCCATCTGTTCTCCAGGAATTCCAGTTTTCTGTCCCAGTCCCTGGCCTGCCTCTCCCCATGTGGGGTGTACCCCCAAAGTGCCCAAATCACTGCTGAAGTGCCTGAGCTGCTCCCAGCTGTGGATGTTCCTGTCCACCAGCCTCTCCTGGTCAGTGCCATGGGGGGTGGGAGGGGGTTTAGGGAATCCTAGGGGGGGTTGGGAGGGGCTTTTGTGGCTTTTGGGGGCATTTGTGGTGCTGAGAGGGAGTTTGGCATGCTCTGTGAGAGAGGTTTGGAGTCCTGGCT
The DNA here is from genome assembly GCF_008360975.1 of Lichenostomus cassidix. Lineage (NCBI taxonomy): Eukaryota > Metazoa > Chordata > Aves > Passeriformes > Meliphagidae > Lichenostomus > Lichenostomus cassidix. The sequence goes on along the minus strand of NW_028147270.1, from coordinate 458,752 downwards.
GGGCTGTGTGACTTGGAGAGAATTTGGGTGGGTGTAGGTGGAGATGGGAATGGGGTTATGGTGGCTCTTGGGCCCATTGATATTGCAGGGAGTGGTTTGGGAGCATCCTAGGAGGAGCTGTTGGGTGGTTTGAGGGGCCTGGGAGTGGCTGTGGGGCTGGGAGAGGGTTTTTGAGTGGTCATGACGAACCCAGATCCCCAAAGCTGCCACCATACCACACCCCCCAAGGTGCTGCTGGGGTTTGGGGGCTCCATGTTGGAGTTCATCCTCCTGGCTCTGCGGGAGAAGGTGAAGGCTGTCCACAGGGGTCATGTGTGTTTCTGAGAGCATGTGTGACCCCCATCCCAGTGTCACCTCTTTTTCCCTCCCCACAGGGCTCCTGACCCAGCTCCTGCTGCCCCCAGGAGGGAATTTGGGGAAGGGGCAGAGGGGGTGCACAGCCCCTGCTGGGGGATGACCCTGAGCCAGCGCCCTTTGTTTAGGACCAACCTGGGCTTGGGGCTGCAGGAGGAAGAGGCCGATGGGAAGCAGATCCTGCAGGTGGGACAGTGCTTGGGGTCAGGGCAAGGTCCTGCCCTGCACACCTGGATCAGGTGTGACACTACCCCGGGAAGGGAGCGGGACATTCCCATCCCCACGGATCAGGGCTGTGAGCAGCACTTGGAGCACAGACATGGAAATACTGGGAGGAACTGGGAGCACACTGAGGGTGTGAATTATCCCCACCACCACCTTTCCAGGGCAGCCCTGGATCTGAGAAATGCTCGTTAGGCCTCAGCCTTGGCCAACAGCCCCTGGGCTCAGCTCCTCTGCAGCTGATCACAAACACTGTCTGCTCCCAGGCACTGCTGCTGTCCAACCAGCTCCTGCTTTCTTTAGGAGCAGCCTTGGGAACTGTTTTTCTCCCCTCAGTGGCACAACATCCCTGTTCTCACAGTGTCAGAGAAAGCTGTGGATCCCAAGTGCAGCCAGGATCAAACATTGCAGTGACTAAAGCCCATCTCTTGGGGCCCTATCAACAGGGCTCCAAAAGGAGCCCCTTGGAGCTCTCCTGGAGCAGTGAGCTCCCTCTGAGTGGGGCCTCTCCGAGCCGGGAACTCTCCCGTTTGCTGCACTCGGGGCATCCCCGAACAACGAGGGACCCAGGGCCGATCCCCCCACTCCTCCAGGCTCAACCCTTCGCCTGCTGGGGAGATGCAAAAGCATCCGCAGTGAGCATTTCCCTGCCCTCCAGGGCAATTTCTGACAGCTCCCTGGCACTGCCTCTGTCTGTCTGTGTGCACACACGTGTGCCTGTGCTCTGGAAATGGGGGAGAAATGCTGCTCTGGGAGGTGTTGAAGTGCCTTGGATATGTGGGTGATTTAGGCCTGTAAGTGAGGTTCAGTCATAAGGTATGAGCTAAGTGAAATGCTGCTAGGGGTTGTTCTTTTGCTAAGTTGTTAAGTTTAAGGTATATGTTAAGGTTAATGTAGAAGTTAAGTTCTGTTAAGTTTGAGGGCTGTTAAGCTCTTAGGCTGTATTCCTTTTATCCTTGCTCTCACTATCCTTTTGTCACACCTACAGACACAGGCACACACAGGGACAGTTCTCGGTTCATTTCTGGTTTGATTGCCTGGTTTTGTTGTTGCTTTCTTCTCTTGGTGTGCCTGAACTGTGCAGTCAGGAGCAGAGTGACTCTTGCCAAGGAACTTTGTTGTGCTGTCACTGAATATTAAATCTGGTTTTGCTCATCCTTTGCTGGGGATTTTTTAGGTGTTCTCAAGCCCTCGTTCGTAAGAGGGTGAAGGAGCCCTGGGCCAGGCTCTTGCCCTGGGGGACACAGGGACACTACTGGGGGTCCCTGTGCCCCTGTCCCACCCCCCAGGGCCCTGTCGCCCCTGTCCCCATGTCAGGCTATGGGGGTCAATCTCGTGGAACATCCTCTGGGGGAGGCTGTGGCACTGTGGGGCAGGGGGGACCTGGGGGGACAGGGGACCCTGCTGTGCATGAGCAGCGTTGGACTTGTCTGGGGGAACTGTGAGGCGGGGCTGGGGCAGAGTGACCTCTCCAGTGATGTCATACAGTTACCCAGTGATGTCACACAGCCACCGTGTGTTGTCATAGCCCACTCTGTGATGTCACAGGCAACTCTGTGATTTCACACAGCCTTCACTATGGTCTCATGAAGCTGTCCTGTGATGTCACAGCACATTGGATGATGTCACATTGCCACCCTGTCATGTCACACAGTCTACTCTGTGACCTCACAGCCTGCTGTATGATGTCACACAACCAACCAGTGATTCCACAGCCCTCTCTATTATGTCACTGATCACACCCTGCTCTAGGATGTCACAGCCTGCTCTGTGGTGTCACAAGCCAGTCAGTAATGTCACACAGCCAACTCTGTGATGCCATACAGCCACTCAATGATGTTACACAGCTCACTCTGTTACTGCACAGCCTGCTCTGATGTCATACAGCAACCCTGCGATATCACAGCCTGCCCTGTGGTGTCACACAGTCCCCTCTGTGATGCCATAGCTGCTCCATGACCTCACACAACCAATTCTGTGATGTCATAGTCCAACCTGTGACCTCACACAACCTACTCTGAGATGTCACACAGCCCCTTTCTGACATCACAGCTGCTCTGTGGCTCTCTGACACAGCCCCAGAGGTGCCCATGGCTATGACACAGCCCCCTCTGGGCCATGGCACAGCCCCTGCCAATGCTGAGCACCTGTGAGCTCTGGGTGTGCCCTGCTGGTGTCCCTGAGATGGCCTGGCAGTGCCCCAGCCCTGCTGGGCTGTGCACAGGAGCTGCTCCTGGGCAGAGCTGTCTCTCTGCAGCGCTGCCACTTGCCAGGAGCTCCACGAGGCCTTGCTCTGTCACATGGACTTTTGGTTCCATGAGGTTCTGTACTCTCAGCAATGGTCTCCTTAGTTCCAAAGTGTCACCACGGACCCTTGGTTCCATGAAGCTCTGCTGTGTAACAAGGCTCTCCTGGATTCCATGAGGAATACAAAAGCTTTGCATAAACAATGAGCAAGACCATGGCCTCCTTGGATCTGCGCTGTCACAAAGGACAGTTGGTTCCATGAGGTCCCATACTGTCACAATGGATATTTGGTTCCACAGGGTGCCACAGTGTCACCATGGTCTCCTTGGTTCCACAAGGCCCTGCAGTGTCACAGTGACTCCCAGGTTCCATGAGGCTCCACAGTGTCACAAGGGCTCCATGTGCCCCAAAGTGTCACAGTGGTCTCCCTCCTGCAGCAACCAGCAGCAAAACCCACTACCAGGGCCAAATGCCTGGGAAGAAGGAGAAAGGGAGGCACTTTTGGAGTGATGGTTTTTGTCTTGCCAGGTCACAGTGTCATGGGATGTGGCCCTGCTGTCCTGGAGATGGCTGAACACAGCCTGCCCATGGGAAGGGGAAAAGACAACAACCTCTGTCCATGGAACTACAGCAGCAGAGAGGTCAGGCCCCAGAAGGCTGGGTTGAAAAGACTGTCACCAGCAAGGGAAACACCAATGCAGGACATTTTCTGGAAAGCTGACATTTCAGGGCATTCTTTTATACAGGGATGCAGCACCAAATAGCAAAATTGACAGTTTCAGCTTTCCGTATGCCTTGAGAACAGCTGGAGTCTTTTCAGCAGTGTGTGCTGTTCCATCCCTTGCTTAGGGTGAGAATGTTGGATCTCTCAGCAGGCTCTGCTCTCCTGGGGGCTGATCTTCCCAGGCAGGCTCTAAAAGCAGAATAAAACAGCAGCGCAAGGCACAGCACAAAGGAAGCACCGGGCTGATCCCATTAAAAGTGCCCTGCAGGGACATTTCACGGCTGACCCTCAGCAGCCCGGGCTGCAAACAAAGCTCGCTCGGGCCGAGCACAAGATCCCCACAGAGCCCTGAGCAACAGCTGGAGCCCAGCAGGGCCTTGGAGGAGGCAGGGCGAGCCCCGGGCCGGGTTCCAAAGGGGCTGCGGGGCTGGGGGCGATGGCGCCGAGTGCCCTGCCCGTGTGTGCCCTGGGCTCTGCGGCGCCACGGGGACACAGCCCGGGGCCGGGGCTCGGTTCTGCTGCCCCCAAGGCGCTGCCGAGGGCTCCCCGCCCGCCGGGGCCGGGGCGGCGCTGAGGGAGCGGCGCCGCCATTGCTGCCGCCATTGCTCAGGGGCGCTGAGGGGAGCGCGGCTCCCGCCAGCCCTGCTCGGCTGTGAGGGGAGAGAGAAAATAGAGAGAGAGGGAATGGAGAGAGAAAACAGACAGCGAGAGTAAAGATAGAGAGAGTAAAGACAGAGAGAATAAAGACAGAACGAGTGAAGACAGAGGGAATAGAGAGAGGGAATAGAGAGAGGGAATAGACGGAGAGAAAAGACAGGGAGGATAAAGGCTGAGAGAGTAAAGACAGACAGAAGAAAGAGGGGATAAAGACAGAGAGAATAAACACAGGCATTGCTGCTATAGAAGGTCCGTGCAGTTCCCAATGCCTTCGGACACCTGCCCAAATGGCCGTCCTAAGGGTGTCACCATCACCACTTGGCTGACCCAGGGCCAAAATCCCCTGTGGAGATACTGGGACCAAAGTTATATGAGGTGTGATGCCAAACACAAGGGGTTTAGTCTCTTTGGGATGAAGAAACAAGTTTTTCTGTCCATTTGAGATAGGAAACAACTTTCTATTGCATCAATCTGTTGTACATGGCATTCAAAAGGCATCATCAATTCTAAAAAGAAATTATGATAAATATCTGTGGTTTAAAAGACATAAAGAAGTAGTCAGAAGCAACATACATACTGACCAAAGATTAAATAAAAGAAAAACTATTGTGTTAAAAAATCTTATGCAGTTTTGTCAGTGATTGTTCTTGGTTTTTTAAGCTCTTAACTTTGTTTCCTCTGATCTGCTTTTGTGTCTTGCGCACATGAAGGTCTGTTGTCCATTCCAAAAAAGGCATCCATTAGTAGTCAAGATGTGTTGAATTCAGGGAAACAGTGTAGGTGACACACTTCTAGCAATGCCACAGACTAAATCACTGAATTTTGAGAAGAAATTGCCCTGTTTCTAGCACACCTTTCACCTGTTGCTATTGCTGTTTCAGGTCTCTGTTTCACAGTTGTTGCCAAAATTCACTGCTGGTGGAACGATTTCTCTTTGTTTTGCTGCCTTGTGCCAGCAGCCCCTGATTGACCCAGCAGAGAGCCAACCTGCAGGTGAGACCTCACCTGATATTCCCCAAGTCTCTGATCTGGGCTGGAGCCAGGGCAAATCCAAGCCAAAGACCCTGCCATGATTTTTGTTCCCAATCCATGAGCTAAAACAACCATGGATGTAGTGATTAAAGCTGGCAGTGAATTGTCATTGCAAGATCTTGCTCCACTTGGCTTTTTGCCTCTTCTTAAGAGCTTTGCCTTCAAGGGCAGAAACATCTTTTCCTTGCTGCAAACTGGAATTCCAGACCCGTGCAGTGTGTGCCATTGATCCCAGGGAGGCAATTCCCGAGGCTCCCAGGGTGCTGTTCTGCCATGCCTCCCAAGGGAGCTGTGCAGGGCCAGGTGACAAGGTCCAGCAGTTGTGATGGTTCTGCAGTGTCGCAATGGTCCATTGGTTCCATGAGTTTCCATCCTGTCAACAATGGATTCCTTGGTTCCCCAGTGTCACCATGGTCTCCTTGGTTCCAGGAGGCCCTGCAGTGTGACCATGGAATAATGGTTCCATGAGGTTCTGTAGTGTCACCATGGTCTCCTTGGATCCTCAGGGTCACAATGGACAATTGTTTCCATTGCTTTATCACAATGTCCCCTTGATTCCATGAGCTTCCATACTGTCAGCAATGTTTCCTTGGTTCCAATGATGCCCTGCTGTGTCCCAATGGATATTGGGTTCTGTGAAGTTCTTCAGTGTCACAATGGTCTCCTTGCTTCCACGAGGCCCTGCAGTGTCACAATGCCCCACAGGTTCCATGAGCTCCTGTTCTGTCACCAATGGTCTCCTGAGTTCCAATGTGGCCCCACAGTGTCACAGTGTCCCCTTCATTCCATGAGGTTCCAAAGTGTCACAATGCACTCCTGGGTTCCATGAGGCTCCACTGTGCCACAATGACCCCTTGGTTGCATGAGGTTCCATCAGAAACTTGTCCCCTGAGAGAGTCCCCAAGGCGACAATTTGGGGCTGGCCTTGTCCCTCACTCTGGAGAAGCAGGTCGCTGCCAGAACTCACATATCCACAGCTCCTGGCTGGGTTAGCATGTCTTACCCCAGACTGCCCTGGAGACAGCAGGACACTGAGGCTCAATCTGCAAGAAAAGGGGATTTGGTTCCAACTTTCCCCTGGACCAGCATGCAGCAAGCCCACCTGGCCTCCTTCAGCTCTCGGTGTGGGCTGCCAGTTATCTCCTGCTGGGAATGTAAAGCTTTTACTCTACTCTGCAAAGCAAATAATGGTGCAAATCCAGCTACACCAAAGCTGAAATTTCACTCTAAACATTACAAATTTCATTTTCTTCTAATCAAGCCAAGGAAAAAACCAAACTTGAAAGTGGAACCTGTGTGAGCTGGAGGCATAGTGTCCTCCAAGATCATTCATGAGTAGAACAATTTTCCAGGGGAAGACTGGCAAATCCACAGTTTATTGATGCTTCTTAAAAAGCTTTGCAAAACCTTCCTACATGTGATGGTATTGCAGCCTCCTGAGCTCCTGAAGCCCTCACTCACCTCAGCTCAGTTTGGGCAGGAAGGGGATGGTTCTGTTTGTGAGATGTGGGGACAGGAGGAGGGAAGACTTTGCAAACGCTGTCACCAGGGCAGGGCTGTTTTCATTCATGGTGACAAGTGGTAGTACTTAAGCTTTTTATTTACTGAGAGGGAGGTGCTGAAGGGCAAAACTTCTCAGGAATAAAGACATGTTGCACTTCCAAAGGAGGGTGAGTGAAGGGGAAAAGTGTCATTCATCTTTCATGGAAGATGTTTCATTTTTAACCAATTATTTTTGCTGAAGATGTACCTAGACAGCACTGATTTAGAGCATTTTATCAGACTCCCAGAGTATCCTCACATCTGTTTTGCCACATTTCCTCTCTCTGTTTCATTGTGAATGATTTCTCCTCCCCGGGTGGCTCCTGCTTGGAGCTCTCTGCTCAGTGGAGTCCCGTTTGCTCAGCAGGCCTTTGCAGCGAGTTATTCCCCAGCGTGTGGCTCTGCTGCCATCCCAAATCTGCGGTTTCACTGCCCAGCCTGACTGAGACTGGGGAGCTGCTGGGCATGGCTGGAGAATTTCCCCCAGTCCCCTTCACTCACTGCCAAAACCCTCCAGCATCATCGAGTTTACATCTGCTCATTGCTTTGAAAAACACAACTTAGTGCTTATTTCAGATAAAAAATCTAATTTATTGAAGATTGTTACAATTGATGCATAAATACACAAATATCAAAATAAGTTAAACATTTAAATTTATAACAGATTTCGAAAACCACACAATCAAATAATATTCAAATATCAATTTTAGTTTAACAAAACTAATTTATTACATCATAGATATAAATTATATTATATTGTATTATATTATATTGTATTATATTATATTATGTTATATTATATTACATTATTAAAATATAGTACAGACATAATATTAAAATCAGACATAAATAAATAGAAATATACCTATATAAACATCAATCTACCTATCTAAATATCTATATATAATTATATAAATCTACAAATATATCCTTAAGGGATTTCAGATGCCCAATCTCCACACGTTCTCCCTCTGTCTCTTCCTCCCATGCAGCGCAGCCCTCCTAGACAGGGATAGCAGATGAACATCTGGGAAGCAAAGGGAACACTGAGTCAATATCGGGACATTTCCCTGGGCAGCAGCTGCACTTGTGTGAGGGAAGAGAAAATCTCAGAGCCTCCCCAGCAGGGTGAGAAAGAAAAAGCAGGCTGAGCCTCAGCCCCAGCCTGCCTCACCGGCCCTGTGGCCTCACCCAGGCTCTCGGGGGGCAGCAGCAGCAGCTCCCTGTTCACTGCTCTTGCTGGTGCCCTTCAGCTTCTCCCTGATGGTTCTTGTCACTCTCCGATGTTCTTGAGGCATTTAGGGAAGCTGTGGCAAAATTGTACACACAGGAATTGGTTCCAAGGCCTGGCAGAGCCACAGTCCTGGACCCCTCTGTGCTCCCTGCTGGCTCCCTCCATCCCCTCAGCCCTGCCATCCCCTCAGCAAACCCACAGCCCCCCCAGTTCCTTCAGACCCCCACAGTCCATTCTGACACATCGAGTCCCCTTAGACCTGCCACCCCCCTCAGCCTGTGCCACTTCCCTGTCCCCTCAGCCCCCACCATCCCCTGCAGCTCACCCTGAACCCACAGCTCCACCATTCCCCTTTCCTCCCCCACACCCCTCAGCCCCACAGTCCCCTCAGCCCCACCAGCACCTCAAGCTCACTGTCCCTTCAGTGTCACCTCTCCTCAGCCCCCTCAGCCCCTCAGTCTCACCGTCCTTCAGCAGCTCCTCAGGGGACACCAGCTGCTCTCACTGCTCTAGGGACACCTGGGGACACCTGGAACTGCTGCTCCGCCCGGGCCGGCCGCCAGCTCGGACCCAGCACGGGAAGAGGGGACAGAGGGGACACGGGGGGAAAAGCAAAAGATGAAATAGGAAGCAGAGCAGGGAAAGAGGTTAAAATGAAGCCTATGCTTACAAAAATATCAATTCATGTACCTAAATATTAATAAAACTCCAACTATATACATTCCTTAATTTAACTATATGCATATAAAACTTACTCTAATTACATATAAATGTATCTATGAAAACCTATAAATCTAACTACAGATATATAAATTCAATCACAGCTATAATTATATTTATGTAAATGGATCTAAATCAAACTATACAGATTTTTAACTATAAGCACATATAAACACAACTTTATAAATCTAGAAATAAATCTACATAGATACAAAAATGTAACTGTAAAAATCTAGAAACATAATATATACAGAGGGATCCCACCTGTCTGATCTTCACAGGCTCTCCCTTGGTCTCCGTGTCCCACGCAGGGCAGCCCTCCTGGCGAGGTAGATCAGATGGATGTCTAGGAAACAAAGAGAACACTGAGTCAATATCTGGCCTTCATGAATATTTCCCTTTGGAAGGAATTGTACTTCTGTCAAAGATTGTAAAAGATTGCCCGAAAGGCAGACTCTCACATGGGAATTTGAGGCCTCCTCTTTACACAAGAGGGATCCTTCCAAGTTTTCAAAACTTCGCAAGTTTTGGAGTATCCCAATAAAGTTGCAGCACCCGCAGTGAAAATGGCACCCAGGAGAGCTTGAAACACACACAGTCCCAGCTCACACAAAGAACCCAGCCTTGGTCTTTCTCTGTGCTCACAGAGACACCTCAGTCCTCACTGAAATGGCTGAAGCTGAAGGGTGATGTGAGCTGAGTTACAAACTAGCACTGGTCCCTGGCATCTAAAAAGTGCTCTCTGCAGTGAGCAACAGCTCTTCCAACTCGACCAGCAGCTCTGGGATGAAGAGCTGGCAGGGAAAGAGCTCCCTACGAGGCCTGCAGGCTGCACCAGCTTTGCCTGAGAATGCAGATCCAAAGTGCTCTCTCTCCTATTAGTTCTCGCTAATCTGAGGAAATTAAATTTTGTTTCTAGCTACTGCATTTGTGTTCTGTGATTTGTTTGGCCACAGAGGTTCTTCCACTTGTATTTTTAATGTGTCTCACTACAGCTGTCACCAGACCTGTACTACACTGATTTAATGCTTTCAGACACAAAGCTCAGCCTTCTACTCTGGCTTTTTGTGGCATTTTACACAGTTACTTCAAGAGTCACTCAGCGCTGCCTCCAGAGCACTGCCACCCTGCAGCAAACCTATCCATGCACTTCAGCTGGAAACTGGGACACCCAGCTTGGTGACACAAGTGCCAGAAGGTCAGCTTTATTCACTGCTCTCTTGCCACACCACAGGACTCAGGGTCAGTGCCGCCAGAGAAGCGTGGAGGGCAGGGCTCCACCGGGGAGGCTGTGCCAGTGCCCTGCTGGAACTCAAGGCACCAGGAAGCACCAAGCCTGCAGACAAGAACTCAACTCCTCTGATCTCCCTTCCTGCCACAGGCAGGCTCACAGCAGCCATCTCAGACCTCTCTCAACCAATGTGGGCTCTCTCCTTACCAAGCTCCTCGGGCTCCAGGGAACTGTTCCCATGGCTCACGGTGCCAGGCAAAGCTCTCTCTGCTGCAGCCATGTTCTCAGGCTCCTCTCCTGAAGACTCAGGGGCGACACCAGTGCTCCCCTTAAAAGAAATCCAGAAAGAAGGAAAACCCAAAGATCACTCACTGTTTTCTGCAGGGACACAGCAGTTCAGAACCCGCCATATTTCCTTCTCTTGAGGAAGAAAATGTTTCTGAGAACTGGCTTGGGTGAGTTTACAGAAGACAAAATGTCATCACACTTGTCAATACAACATGGACAATTCCAAAAAATCCCATTCCCTGCCTTGAATCTGCCTCTCCTCAACAGTAAATCTAGAGGAGGCAATGGGTCTGCATATTATATGAAATAGAGGAATCCTTTGGCAAAGCTGTGTAATAATATGCAAAAATGCCTGTGCCAATACAGACACTGAACACTTAAGGCAAGACTGGAAAGAGGCAAGAGTTAAGAGAAAGTAGATTCCTATGTGAAAGAGGGAATCTGTCAAACACAAGGACTAATGGTCCCTGATTGAATTGCACTTCAACACAGCAGAAGCCCCTGGGCTTCAAGGAGTCCTTAACCATTTCATGTGCAGCACCAACATTGTCCTTCCCTCCAATTCACAACTCACAGGGCCTCAGAACCAACACATCTGCTCCCTAAAGGCTCCAGGGCTCACTCACTTTCATCTCTTGCTCCTAACAAGGAGGTCTGGCCCCCAAAGGCGGTGGAGAAGATTGACTTCTCAAACCCAGTCCAGAAGCTGCCAAAGCTGACAAGGTTGAACGTGGGGCAACACTGAACACATGACGTGGGCACTAAGGAAGGAGTCCTGCCAGCTCCTGGCACAGGGATGTGCTCCTCCCTCCACAGCCCTGAGCACAACAGCCTCATCCAGGCTGCAGCTTTGCCAGGACTGGATGGGAACACACATCTCTTCCCACAGAGACATCCAAGAGGAACATGACAAAGCTCTGGAACATGGAGAGCAAGACTGGCCAGTTTGCCCAGCTGAGGATTTCCCACATAGAAACTCGACTGGAGGCTACAGAGAGGACCAGAAAGCTGCAGCTGCAGCACATCCCCTCACACGGCTCTGGCAGTGCCTACACACACAGCAGGGCTCACACAGCAGCAGCAGCTGCAGCCCAGCCCTTGCTCTGCCTTGGCCTTCCAGCCAAAAGGAGGCAGAGCCCACAGCTGGTGCTCTAACAGAGGCTCCTCTCACATGCCCCTCCCTGGGTGGGACACTTTGCCTTCAGGGGCAATTCTCCAAACACTCTTCTCCTGTTTCACATCAAGCTAAGCTTGTTAGAACCTACAAAGCATCACCAGGAATGATGCCCCTGCACTAGGGATTCTTCCCAGGAAAAGGAGAAAGGAGCACCCAAACTTGGCCAACACCTCTCATCCTCACTAAGGATGAGCCCCCTTTTCCTTCCCTCTTCCTTTGCAAATCTTGCTTTACCAAGCAAATCCTTCCCTGTCCATTCACAGCTCAATTCAAGAAGCCTTTCCTTCTCAGCCATGCAACAACTTTCAAAAGCTCTCAGTCCAGCCCTTTTCATCCCTTTCCAATGCAGTTACCTGAGCAAAGGGAGACCTTTCAGGTGGGGAGCAGGAAATCATCTCCTCCAGCGTCTCAAGCACCAGGTCCAGAGTCAGTGGTGGCAATTCCTCTTCCCCAGGCTCATTCCATGGCCAGCTGGAGGCTGTCCATGCTGCACAACCAGCACTGCCAGTCGGAGCATCAGGGGCTGAACTGCCCACTGTGGCTGCAAGAATCCAAACACTTGGGTCAGGCTCCAGAACAGAGCTTGGCACACAGAGCTCTACTGCTGCCTTGGATCAAACACCACAGGAAGCACACAGCAAACTCAGTGTAAGAAATGTATTCCAACTTCCCAGGGGATTGGAGGATTGATTTCTTTCTCTTAAAAAGTATTTATTCTCATTGATGGGTATGTCTGGTAAAGTATGGACTGTAAAACTGATCCACACACACACACACACTAAGAGTTTGTAATCACAGCCTTTTCCATCTCCCCATTCACTTGTGGATTGGCTGCTTTGGAGTTTTGCATCACAACCAAACACATAAAAAGGATCCCCCTTGGAAGAGCCCAGGTCTGCAGACACGCAGACTAAAATTAAACTGGGATTGTATTGCAGAAAAACAACCTTATGGGTGAGACTGTATTCTGCAGCTGCAACTGTTCTGGGGACACACAGAGCTCATTGAAAAGCAATAAAAGTCTTTGCAGGAGAGACAATCTTGAAACTCTGCAATATTCTATCAGCATCTGACTTTGGCTTCTTTCAAGAAAACAGGGGAGCTCACCAGACACTGAGCAGTTGTGGGCAAATGTTTTTCACCTCAGTCTTTCTCCCCTGCAGAGAGATTGTTTGGAAAACCCCCAGAAAATCCTCCAAATCTGGAGGAAGGACAGGAAAACCAGGCAGAGATTGTTTTTGTTCTCTAGGTCCCCCTTCCTGGTCAACTTGACAATTTCTGTCTGATTCTCACTTTACATCTACCCATGACAGAGCACAGCAGAAAAATACTTCAAACGGTCTGTTGGCAGGAGCTGTTGGAAAGGCAAGGGTAGAAGTTCTTTCCCTACCTGATGGGCTGTAGGCTGGCAGGTGCTGCTCTGAAGATGTGCAGCTGCTGCTCTCTGGAAGAGCCCTGGAAGAGCTCAGATGGTCAATGTGGATTGTTGGAATGATGAGTTCATGCTGGCATTTAAATTCGCGTGTGTCTGGTTCCACCAACGATTCCCCAAAAACTCCAGAGGTGGCAAACACTTTCTTGGGAGGCTCTGGGGAAGCCTCAGAGTCTTGATCACCTGCCCTTGTGCTGGAAGGGCCTGGAGGCAGCTTTGCATCCTCAGGTGAGGCAGCACTGAGGTCTTGGCATGAGGGAGCTAAGAAGCAATGAGAGAAGAAGAAAGGGAGAAACAGAAGATTGGGTCACTATTGCTCCTTCCCTACATTTCCCTGGGCAACAACTGTACTTTTCTCAGCAAAGAGCAAAACTCAGATCCTCCCAAGCAGAGTGAGGAAGAAAAAAATCTCCACATGTTCTGGGGCTTTGCAACAACCAACTCCCTGTTTGTCTATTTAGGTCTCACCTATTCGTTTAACCATCTGGCAAAACTGTCCCCTGGCAGTTCCTTGGCAGGGACAGTCAAGAAGCCCAACAACCAGGTCTTTTCCCCTGTGCTCCAAAGGGACACAAAAACTTCATAATCACAACCTTTCCTACATGCGCATTAGCTTTTGGAGTTGGCTGCTTGAGTTTCTCATCCCAACACATGAGATTCACATCTCATCCACAGAGGGGATTCACCCTGGACAAGACCAAATCTTCAGGCAAACACTGAAATTCACCTGTGATATTTATGCTAAAAAGCAACCATGTGGCTCAGGCCATATTCTGCAGGTGCAACTGTTCTGCAAACACACAGAGCTCCTTGAAATGGCATGGCCTGATGGGCACAACACACAGACTTAAAAATCTGTGATATTCTATCACCGTCCCAATTTGGCTTCATTCAAAGACAGAGGGGAGCTCACCTAACACTGACCACCTTTCAGCCACGATTTTTTGCCTTTTAATTGCACCTCAGCAGAAAGGCTGCGTGGAAAATGCCCAGGAGATGCACCAAATTGGAAGAAAGGACAGGAAAAGCAGACCGAGAATTCTTTTGCATTCAAGGTTCCTTTTCCTAGTCAACTTGACACTTTTCTACCCAATTCTCACTTGACATCTACCCATGACAGAGCACTGCCAAAAAATACTTCAAACGGTCTGTTGGCAGGAGCTGTTGGAAAGGCAAGGGTAGAAGTTCTTTCCCTACCTGATGGGCTGTAGGCTGGCAGGTGCTGCTCTGATGATCTGCAGCTGCTGCTCTCTGGAAGGGCCCTGGAAACGCTCGGATGGTCAATGCGAACCAGGCGAACCATGAGCTCAGGGTGGTGTTTTAGGTCCATACGGACCAGTGGAATGGTGAGACGCTTGAGATGGAATTTGCGTCTGATGGATTCCTCAGACGAATCCCCCAGAACTCCAGAGGTGGGAACCAATTTCTTGGCAGGCACTGGGGAATCCTCAGACTCTTGATCACCTGCACGTCGTTGCCTGGAAGGGCCTGGAGACAGCTCTGCATCCTCAGGTGAGGCAGCTCTGAGGTCCTGGCATGAGGGAGCTGAGTAGCAATGAGGGAAGAAGAAAGGAAGCAAAGGGAAGATTGGGTCACTATTGCTCCTTGCCTGCATTTCACTTGGCAGCAACTGTACTTCTATAAGCAAAGAGAAAAGCGCAGATCCTCCCAAGCAGGGTGAGGAATTAAAAAATCCCCACATGTTCTGTGGCTTTGCAACAACCAATTCCTTGTCTGTTTAGCTCTTGCCTATTCATTTAACCACCTGGGAAAACTTTCCCCTGGCAGTTCCTTGGCCAGAGGCAACTGCCAGAATCCCAACTGCCAGGTCTCTCCCCCTCTGCTCCAAAGGGACAGGAGGCTCCCTGCAGCTGGGCCTGGCCACCATCGAGCCCTCGGCACTCACACGCACTCACGGAGAGCTCCCCAAGCGTGCTCGTGGCCGGGCAAGGAGCAGCGGCAGCCACGGCGCGGGGCTGGGCCAGCTGCAGGCCGAGCGGGCCAGGCTGCTGTGAGCGCAGCCCCGGCGGGACTGTCCCGCAGCCCCCGGCAGCCCGGGGGGCGGGGCGGGGCGGGGCGGGGCGGGGCACGGCACGGCACGGCACGGCACGGCACGGCACGGCACGGCACGGCACGGCACGGCACGGCACGGCACGGCACGGCACAGCTGCCTTGCCCAAGCACAGACAGCCCCTGGGCCAGCCGGGCAGCTGCGCTGAGCAGCCCCAGCACGGGCAGTGCCCACGGCCAAAGCCCGCGCCACCCTCGCTGCCAGCCCGGCTTACCGGCCCCGCGGAGCTGCTGCAAGCGGCTGCGCTGGCGGCTGCGCACCTCCTTGCTGCACCTCCTTGGCGCACCTCCTCGGCTGGCCTTGCTCCGGCGCTCGATGCGGAGCAGGAGGTCGGGGCGGTCGCGGCGAAAGATTGGATTCCTGAAGTGGAGCCAGCTGCCGCCCTCGCTCGCCACCTTGTGGAAGCCGTACAGGTGGAGCTGTCGCACGAAGCTGCTGAAGTGCGTGGCTTTGAAGGTGCCCGGGGCCGCCGCCGCCCCCTCGCCGCCCAGCCCGCGGGCGCCGGCCGGGCTGAGCAGCTCCCGCTCGAAGAGCGAGCGCTCGACGAGCAGCCCCCGGGCCAGGCTGTCCCAGCGCACGGAGCGGACGCGGGGGCTGTTCACCAGGTGCCACAGCTTGGCGGGGAAGGTGCGGGCGCTGAGCCCCGAGGGCAGAGGGGGCTGCTGCATGGCGGCGCCGCTCACCGACTGGGGCAACAACGCCTCAGCGCAACGGCCGCGGCGCGGGCAGGACTTGGCGGGGACGAGCGACGAGCGACACGAGCCAGAGAGGCACAGCGCGGGCACAGCGCGGGCACAGCGCGGCCGTTTCGCTCCCGGGGCGCTGGCCGGGCTCGGCGGGGCGGGCAAAGCCCCTTGCGAGGCTGCTGGCAGCAGTGGCGACCTCTCTCCCCGCGCTGCATCCCATCCCCGGGTCACCTGGGGTGACAGAAGGAAAGGACATTGCTCTGTCTTGCCTGCCGAAAGGATGAAGAGGAGACACTTGAAGACGTTCCTTTTGCCTCTTTCCCAGCCAGCTGGCATGTTCTTTCTCCTCATCCCTGCCTGTCAGCAAGGGGCAGCAGTTTTGTCAGCATGCTCATCAAAGCTGAACTGCTGCCCCTAGGATGGATGTTGCTTTAGCCAAGGGATGAATGGCTTCCAGTTGGAGTCAGCTCACGCTGGTGTCTCCACAAGAGGCTGTGCCTTTTGCTTTCCTCAGGAATCATTTCTTGTCTTCCTGTCTTCCCCCATCTGGGGAGAGTAACAGTGAAAACCCCTCCTGCAGCCAAGTCTAGCCAATGCAGACTGCTCACAGAGCACATCTTGCGATGGAAAGAGACTCCTCTGGGTTGGTGTTGGGAGGTGGAGGGGGAAGGTTTGTCCTGTGCTCACTTGAAGTCTTGTTGTGCAGCTGTTTTGCTCTGGCAGATAGACACCAGGGATGTATATCCAAGCCTTGCAGGTTCATTCATGAGCTTCCTGAGAGACCAAGGAGACTGAGGGATTGTTCTGTGAGGGCAGAAATTTCCATCTGGGAACTTTTTCAAACACTGAATTTTTTTTTCCTTCCCAAATATTGCCATAATGTTTTGCTTCCAGAGAATCTTTTCCTTCTCTTTGGTGAACTTCCCTGTGCTGCCCTCCCAAATCTGGCCATTTCCCAGGATTCCTTCCCAAACTCAGGAGTATCCCAATGGCCTTCCCTCTCCAGCTGGAACAGAAGGAAGCCCAGAGTTTGCTGTTGTGAGAGAGGAGTTTCTCTTTCTGCCTTGCTTTCCATTTGGGGTCAGTTTGTGTGCATTCATTTGATCAAGGAAGGTTTAAACTTGGAAGGAGTTGTGTTTCAAACTGCTCCATCCTCAGGGTCTTCTGTGGATATCCTTGCACAAAAGGCATCTTGGTGTGAGCTCCCAGTATCCAGGTTAAGGAAGGAGGTTGATATTTCAGGGTTGTTGCTGCTGAAAACATTTGTTTTCCTCTAGGAGCAAGGAGCTGGGAGTGGATACTTTTCTCACCTGCCTGCAGAAGAGGAAGTTGGAAAGTGGCAATTTTGTTTGAGGAGGTGGCCATCGGCAGTGTTCTCCCAGAGATGGGCTGGCAGAGAGGCAGCAGGGGAGATTTCAGACAGGAGCAGCAGCCCCTGCCTGGGTCATGCTGCAGGGAACCCCAGGAGGGAGGTGTGAGAAGGGTTGTTTCTCTTTGTGCACATCAGCGATTTTCTCCGATTTCAAAAGAAAAGGTGGGAAGACTCTCAGGTGTTGTGCTCAACTGGCTGTGTGTTTTATTTGATGGTGGGTGGGAGACACAGATGCAGAAACCAGCTGAGGTAATAATGTCATTTACTATAATGCAAAAATTAAAAAAAAATCAGAAATGGATAAGGCAAGCAATGCACCTCATCATTACTACATGAGGTTGCCTCTAGTGATGAAGGAAGACATCACCAGATACCCAAATCCTTTCCCCTCATCCAGACCTGCACATCAGCTGGGGGAAGCTGTCCCAGCAAAGCCCTGCAGAGCCACGGCTGTACCTGGGAAATGCTGCAGTGCCTCCACCTTTGCTGGCCACGAGGCTTCCGAGTGCACTGTGAGAGCAGCCTGGCTGTGATGGTGCTGAACGACCAACCTGACAGAACTTGTAGTGTGGGGACATCTGACTTCACTCTCCTCTTGGTTTTCTCCCCTTGAGAGAGGAGGGGTAAAAAACCTCAAGGAGAAAAACCTCAAGGTTCCTCAAGGAGGAACCAAGGGAGTTGTTTTGGATCCTTCAGCCCCATACAGGGCCAGATGTGGCCTTGTCTGGATTATTCTGAATGTGGAAAGGTAAATACCTGTTCCAGCAGTGAGTAGATACCTAGATCATAATGGTATTAATACTTGGTTAATGAGCAGATATATATATATATCATTCTGTAAACTCACCCATGCCAGTTCTCAGAAGCATTTTCTTCCTCAAGAGAAAGAAATATTGCAGGCTCTGAACTATTGTGTCCCTGTGGAAAACAGTGATCTTTGGGGTTTTTTTCCTTCTGGTTTTCTTTCAAGGTGTCAAGGTTTGAGATTTTGGTAAGATCATTGGTTTCCTAAATTGTATTATTCTGCCTAGCTTATAGGTACCTTTCTTAACTTGCATTTTAGCTATTTTTATAGTTTTTGCAAGCATTTACCCCATAATTGCATTTTAGCTTTTATAGTTTTGCAATTAAGCCTTTTTTTGTGTGTGTATGTCAATCTATTCTAGGTTTGTATGTTTGTTATTTTCTGCGTCTAATAAATGGTATTTTAAATCATATTAGACTAATTGGCCAAATATTGGTCCACCAAGGGACCGAGTCTTGGGGTGCTAGCTACCCTGACCTGTTGCCAGAAGCCTGGCAATCCATGATTTCCCATGATTTGGCCAATCCAGGATTTCCTACTATTTGGCCAAACCATGATTTCTCCCGATGTGGCTAATCCATGATTTCCCAGGAATTTCCATTATTTGGTCATTCCAGGATTTCCCAATATTTGACCAATCCATGATTTCCCAATATTTGACCAATCCATGATTTCCCATGATTTGACCAATCTATGATTTCCCATGATTTGGCCATTCCATGTTTTCCCGTGATTTCCCACGATTTGGGTAATCCATGATTTCCCATGATTTGTTCAATCCATGATTTCCCATGATTTCCTGTGATTTGACCAATCCATGATTTCCCAGGATTTCCCATGATTTGATCAATATGTAACTTCCCATGATTTGTTCAATCCATGATTTCCCAGGATTTCCCATGATTTGACCAATCCACGATTTGGCCAATCCATGATTTCCCAGGATTTGGTCAGTTCTTAATTTCCCATGATTCGGCAAATCCACAATTTCCAACAATTTGGCCAATCCACGATTTCCCATTATTTCATCAATCCAGGATTTCCCATGATTTCCCACAATTTGGCCAAGCCATGATTTCCCACGATTTGACCAATCCAGGATTTCCCATGATTTCCCATAATTTCCCGTGATTTGTTCAATCCATGATTTCCTGTGATTTGCCCAATCCATGATTTCCCAGGATTTGGCCAGTCCAGGATTTCCCATGATTTAGCCAATCCATGATTTAGCTAAACCATGATTTCCCATGATTTCCCAATATTTGGCCATTCCCTGATTTCCCACGATTTGGCCAATCCATGATTTCCCACGATTTCTTCAATCCATGATTTCGCACGATTTGACCAATCCATGATTTCCCAGGATTTCCCATGATTTGATCAATATGTAACTTCCCATGATTTGACCAATCCATGATTTCCCAGGATTTCCCATGATTTGGCCAATCCACGATTTGGTCAGTCCACGATTTCCCATGATTTGGTCAGTCCACAATTTCCCATGATTTGGTCAGTCCATGATTTCCCATGATTTGGTCAGTCCACGATTTCCCATGATTTGGTCAATCCACGATTTCCCACGATTTGGTCAGTCCACGATTTCCCATGATTTGGTCAGTCCACGATTTCCCATGATTTGGTCAGTCCACGATTTCCCACGATTTGGTCAGTCCACGATTTCCCATGATTTGGTCAGTCCACAATTTCCCATGATTTGGCCAATCCACGATTTCCCAGGATTTCCCATGATTTGGTCAGTCCACGATTTCCCATGATTTGGCCAGTCCACAATTTCCCATGATTTGGTCAGTCCATGATTTCCCAGGATTTGGGATTCAATTGTATTTAACTGTGAACATTTAACTTGTGTTAGTTTAAATTTAAGTGGTAATAAATATTGTTTAATTGCATTAACTTTAAATTGTATGAATTTAAATGATTCAGGTTGCATTCATTTGTCTTTACTTGTAATAGTTTTAAATGGTATGAATTTAAACTTGTATTGTGTTAAACTGTATTTTATTGTATGAATTCGAGTTGCATTAGTTTAAATGGCATTGTCAAAAAATTAGTTACAATTAGTTTAAATTATTGACAAAAAATTAGTTCCATTAGTTTAAATGAAACAGTCAAAAATTCCCGGGAGAAACAAGAAAACTTCAAAGGAAACCAAATTTCCAGGAGAAAAAACCGAATTTCGAGGAGAAAAAAACAAATTTTCAGGAGAAAAAACCGAATTTCGAGGAGAAAAACCCGAATTTTCAGGAGAAAAAACCGAATTTCGAGGAGAAAAAACCCCAATTCCCCCAGGAATGGCCCCGTGGATCCTCTGCAGTTTCGTGTCCATCCCTTGGCTGTATCGAAATCGGCCGAAATCCGCTTTTCCCGGGCGTTTCCAGGTGTTTTCCAGATGTTTTCCAGATGTTTTCCCTTCCCGAACACCCCGCTGACAGAGCCCGCCACGCCGCCGTAAAGCGCGGCCCCGCCGCGTCGCAACCCCTCCCGCCACACCGCCGTAAAGCACAGCGGCGGCGCCATTCCCGGCATTCCCCGCGCCGCCCTCAGCCGCCGCCGCTCCGGTGAGTCCCGGGATTGGGAGGGGCGGGGGGATCGCAGCGGGACCGGGATGGGCCGGGAGAGCCCCGGGAGAGCCCCGGGAGAGCCCCGGGAGGGGCCGGGATCGCCCTGAGCCGCCGTGCCGCCCGCAGGTCCCGGATCGCCCCGCGCCCGGCAGAGGAAATGGTGAGGGAATGGCTGCTCCCCCCCATCGGCGGGAATGGAACAGGCCGGGCCTGGGACATCCCCCCCACCTCCCAGTGCTCCCAGTGCATCCCAGTGAGCTCCCAGTGCATCCCAGTGACCTCCCAGTGCATCCCAGTGACCTCCCAGTGCATCCCAGTGCATCCCAGTGACCTCCCAGTGACCTCCCAGTGACCTCCCAGTGCATCCCAGTGACCTCCCAGTGCATCCCAGTGACCTCCCAGTGCATCCCAGTGACCTCCCAGTGAGCTCCCAGTGACCTCCCAGTGCATCCCAGTGCATCCCAGTGACCTCCTAGTGCATCCCAGTGACCTCCCAGTGCATCCCAGTGACCTCCTAGTGCATCCTAGTGACCTCCCAGTGCATCCCAGTGAGCTCCCAGTGAGCTCCCAGTGCATCCCAGTTACCTCCCAGTGCTCCCAGTGCATCCCAGTGACCTCCCAGTGCATCCCAGTGCATCCCAGTGCATCCCAGTGCATCCCAGTGCATCCCAGTTACCTCCCAGTGCATCCCAGTTACCTCCCAGTGCATCCCAGTGACCTCCCAGTGCATCCCAGTGAGCTCCCAGTGCATCCCAGTGACCTCCCAGTGCATCCCAGTGACCTCCCAGTGCTCCCAGTGCATCCCAGTGAGCTCCCAGTGCATCCCAGTTACCTCCCAGTGCATCCCAGTGACCTCCCAGTGCATCCCAGTGCATCCCAGTGCATCCCAGTTACCTCCCAGTGCATCCCAGTGACCTCCCAGTGCATCCCAGTGCATCCCAGTGACCTCCCAGTGCATCCCAGTGCATCCCAGTGCATCCCAGTTACCTCCCAGTGCATCCCAGTGACCTCCCAGTGCATCCCAGTGCATCCCAGTGCATCCCAGTGAGCTCCCAGTGCATCCCAGTGCATCCCAGTGACCTCCCAGTGACCTCCCAGTGGATCCCATTGCATCCCAGTAACCTCCCAGTGCATCCCAGTTACCTCCCAGTGCATCCCAGTGCATCCCAGTGACCTCCCAGTGCATCCCAGTGCATCCCAGTGACCTCCCAGTGAGCTCCCAGTGACCTCCCAGTGCATCCCAGTGCATCCCAGTACATCCCAGTGAGCTCCCAGTGACCTCCCAGTGCATCCCAGTTACCTCCCAGTGCATCCCAGTGCATCCCAGTGCATCCCAGTGCATCCCAGTTACCTCCCAGTGCTCCCAGTAAGCCCCTAGTGCCCTCCCAGTAACTTCCCAGTCCCTCCCAGTGCCCCCAAACCTCTTCCCAGTACATCCCAGTTGCTACCAGTACCCTCCCAGTCACTTCCCAGTATATCCCAGTGCTCCCAGTAACCTCCCAGTATATCCCAATATCATCTGTCACCTCCCAGTAACTTCCCAGTCCCTCCTAGTGTATCCCAACCCCCTCCCAGTACATCCCAGTCCACTCCCAGTAGCTCCCAGTGCCCACCAGTAACTGCCCAGTCCCTCCCAGTCCATCCCAGTAACCTCTGAGTCCATCCCAGTATCCCCCAGTGCTGACCAGTAACTTCCCAGGACATCCCAGTTCCTTCCCAGTGCCCCCAATGCCCACAAACCAATTCCCAGTCCTTCCCAGTCCATCCCAGTAACCTCCCAGTCCTTCCCAGTCTGTCCCAGTACTCCCAGTTTATCCCAATCCCCTCCCAGTCACATCCCAATTCCCTCCCAGTACATCCCAGTCCGCTCCCAGTGCCGACCAGTAGCTGCCCAGTAAGTTCCCAGTTCTTTCCCAGTCTCTCCCAGTTTATCCCAGTTTGTCCCAATCCCCTCCCAGTCCCTCCCAGTCTCTCCCAGTTTATCCCAGTCCTTCTCAGTACCAACCAGTAACTGCCCAGTAACTTCCCAGTGCTCTCAGATTATCCCAACCCCCTCCCAGTGGTTCCCAGTGACCCCCCAGTGCCCACCAGTAACTTCTCAGTCCATCCCAGTCCCTCCCAGTGCCCTCAAACCCCTTCCCAGTCCATCCCAGTTGCCACCAGTGCCTTCCCAGTAACCTCCCAGTACATCCCAGTCCATTCCCAGTATCCTCCCAGTGCCAACCAGTAACTTCCCAGGACATCCCAGTTCCTTCCCAGTACCCCCAGTGCCCACAAACCAATTCCCAGTCCATCCCAGTAACCTCCCAGTCCACTCCCAGTGCTCCCAGTGCACACCAGTAACTGCCCAGTTCCATCCCAGTCTCTCCCAGTCCCTCCCAGTTTGCCCCAATCCCCTCCCAGTTCTCTCCAAGTTCCTCCCAGTCCCCTCCCAGTCTATCCCAATCCCCTCCCAGTCCATCCCAGTTCAATCCCAGTCCCTCCCAGTCCCCTCCAGTCCCCTCCAGTCCCCTCCCAGTCCATCCCAGTTCCCTCCCAGTCCCCTCCCAGTGCTCCCAGTCCATCCCAGTTCCTCTCCCAGCACGGCCGGCTCAAGCTCCGCCCCCCTGATGCTGTGAAGCGCCGACAGCGTGAGGAGAAGCTGAGGCACTACCGGGAGGCCATGGACGCCTTACTGGGGGTACTGGGATATACTGGGACATACTGGGAGGGACTGGGAAGGGACTGGGACGGACTGGGACAAACTGGGGGGGACTGGGATGAATTGGGAGGGAGTTAAAGGGGTTTAAAGGGAGGGAAAAAGGGGAAAAATGGGGATTTGGGGTTACTGGTTTGTACTGGGAGGGAACTGGGATTTACTGGGTTCATACTGGTTTATACTGATTTATGCTGGGTAGACCTGGTGTCCTAAACTCCCCATTCACTTCAATGGGTAGACCTGGTGCCCTAAACTCCCCATTCACTTCAATGGGTAGACCTGGTGCCCTAAACTCCCCATTGACTTTAGTGGGTAGACCTGGTGCCCTAAACTCCCCATTCACTTCAATGGGTAGACCTGGTGCCCTAAATCCCCCATTCACTTTAATGGGTAGATCTGGTGCCCTAAACTCCCCATTCACTTCAATGGGTAGACCTGGTGCCCTAAACTCCCCATTCACTTCAATGGGTAGACCTGGTGCCCTAAACTCCCCATTGACTTTAGTGGGTAGACCTGGTGCCCTAAACTCCCCATTCACCTCAATGGGTAGACCTGGTGCCCTAAATTCCCCATTCACTTCAATGGGTAGACCTGGTGCCCTAAATTTCCCATTTACTTGAACGGGTAGACCTGGTGTCCCGTTGATCCCCATTGACTTTAATGGGCAAACCTGGATTATATGCTGCTTCATACTGGTTTATACTGGGATTTCCAGGGGCCTCCCCCTGCCGAGGTTGTGTCCCTGACTGGTGCTGTGCTGGCAGCCAATCCCGACGTTGGCACCTGCTGGAACCTGCGCAGACGAGCACTGGGAGCACTGGGAGATGACTGGTTTGTACTGGTTTATACTGGTTTATACTGGTTTAAACTGGTTTATACTGGTTTAAACTGTTTTTTACCATTTCTACTGCTTTATACCGGTCCATACTGGTTCCAGGGTGCCCTCAGAGCTCTCATTCGTGGGGCAATGCCTGGGGGTGAACCCCAAATCCTATGGGGCATGGCACCATAGAGGTTGGGTGCTCAGCCACGCCTCAGCGCCCCCTGCTGCCCGGGAGGACCTGGCGCTGTGCGAGAAACTCCTGACGGCCGATCCCCGCAACTGTGAGTGGTTTGGACTGGTTTATACTGGGATGGCATGCTGGGTTATACTGGGAGAGGGTGTGAGCCATGTGTGAGCGCCCCCTGCTGGCTGGGAGGACCAGATGCTCACCTTGCCTTTAATAGGTAGACCTGGTGTCCCAACAATCATTATTGGTTTCAATGGGTAGACCTGATGTCCTCGAGTCTTCATTGCCACCAATGGGTAGACCTGGTGTCCCAACTATCACTATTGTTTTCAATGGGTAGACCTGATGTCCCAAAATAGTCATTGCGGTCAATGGGTCGACCTGGTGTCCCCAAGAGCTAATTTATTTTAGTGGGTAGACCTGGTGGCCCAAAAATCCCCATTGATTTTAGTGGGTAGACCTGGTGCCCTAAATTTCTCATTCACTTGAATGGGTAGACCTGGTGTCCCATTGATCCCCATTGACTTTAATGGGCAGACCTGGTTTATATACTGGTTCATACTGGTTTGTACTGGGATGGGGTAGTGGGGGTTACTGGGTTATACTGGGATATACTGGGGAATACTGGGTTGGACCAGGAAGGAGCTCAGGGAGACTTGAGACCGACTGGGAACAATTGTCTGTGTGCCACCCTTACTGGTTTATACTGGGAACCACCACCACAGCCCTCAGGGGCTCCGGTGTGGCTCCCAGTGCTTACTGGTTTATACTGGTGCCCTCCCAGTCCACGCCTGGGAGCACAGGCGGGCACTGGTGGCTGGGGCAGACCCTGAGGCTGAGCTGGCATTTGCTGGGGCACTGCTGAGCCGCGATTTCTCCAACTTCTCCGCCTGGCACCACCGCCTGCGGCTCCTGGCGCCTGCCAGGAATTCTGGGAAGGGCGAGCCGGGGATGCTGCCCCCTGAAAGGCTGAAGGAAGGTGAGAGATTCCCGGAAAAATTCCCAAATTTTTGGGAGATACCAAAATTTTCTGTCCCACCAGAGGTTGTGCTCTTTTGGGTTGAATGGGTAGACCTGGTGTCCCAAAGTCCATATTCCCTTTAATGGGTAGACCTGGTGTCCCAAAGTCCCAATTGCTTTTAATAGGTAGACCTGGTGTCCCAAAGTCCCCATTCCCTTTAATGGGTAGACCTGGTGTCCCAAAGTCCCCATTCCCTTTAATGGGTAGACCTGGTGTCCCAAAGTCCCCATTCCCTTTAATGGGTAGACCTGGTGTCCCAAAGTCCCCATTCCCTTTAATGGGTAGATCTGGTGTCCCAAAGTCCCAATTACTTTTAATGGGTAGACCTGGTGTCCCAATGTCCCTATTTCCTTTAATGGGCAGACCTGGTGTCCCCAAGTTCCTATTTGCTTTAATGGGTAGATCTGGTGTCCCAAAGTCCCAATTCCTTTTAATGGGGTAGACCTGATGTCCCCAAGTCATCATTGCTTTTTAATAGGTAGACCTGGTGTCCTGTTGATCCCCATTGACTTTAATGGGTAAACTTGATTTTGGGGTTCCTCCCTGGATTCCTGGGACCCCCAAAACCCCTGAGAGGACACATTTGTGTTCCCCCAAACCCCTGGCTGCCCCCCTGAGATATTGGGGTGTCCCTTTTGTCCCCCCAGAGCTCGAGCTGGTGCACAACGCTGTCTTCACCGACCCCACGGACCAGAGCGCCTGGGTTTACCTGCGCTGCATCCTCTCCCGAGGTATTTGGGGCCTCCCTCCCTCACCTGGGTCCTTCACCTGGATTTCCAGGGTCTCCCCTGAGTTTTGGGGTTCTCCCCAACAGCTCCCCCACCACCGAAGGTCATCTGTGTCTACGTGGATCGGGAGGATTCGACTTTGGCTGTTATCTTTTCCCGCCCGGTCAAGGTGAGGCAGGACACCTGGAGCCCCCCAGAAAATCACTGGGTTTTCTCCTCGTGCACCTGGATACCCCTCGGGCATCTGGAGCCCCCCAAAACCCCTGGGGTCCCCAAAAAATCCTTGGGCATTTCTCCCCATCCAGGCTGGAGGGCCTGGGTCTTCATTGATTTGACTGGGTAGACCTGGTGTCCCAATTATCCCCATTGGCCTTCATGGGTAGACCTGGTGTCCCATCGGTTCTATTGTCTGTTAATGGGTAGACCTGATGTCCAAATGTCCCCATTGCTGTTAATGGGTCCAAAA
The DNA here is from genome assembly GCF_008360975.1 of Lichenostomus cassidix. Taxonomy (NCBI): domain Eukaryota; kingdom Metazoa; phylum Chordata; class Aves; order Passeriformes; family Meliphagidae; genus Lichenostomus; species Lichenostomus cassidix. The sequence continues at coordinate 432,453 of NW_028147270.1, read as the reverse complement.
CTGAGTTTTGGACACCAAGATCTGGTGTCCAAAACTCCCCGTTGTATTTAGTGGGTAGACCTGATATATAAATACTCCCCCGTTGTCTTTAATGGGTAGACCACATGACCAAATGTCCCCATTGACTTTAATAGGTAGACCTGATGGCCAAATGTCCCTGTTGACATCAGTAGGTAGACCTGATGTCTTCTAAGACCCCATTGCTGTTAATGGGTAGACCTGGTCTCCAAATGTCCCAATTTACTTCAATGGGTAGACCTGATGGCCAAATAACCCCATTGATTTTTTTTTTAATAGGTAGACCTGATGTCCAAAAGTCCCCATTGAGTTCAATGGGTAGACCTGATGTCCGCATGTCCCCATTGCTCTCGATGGGTAGACCTGGTGGCCAAAAATCTCCATTTACTTCAATGGGTAGACCTGATGTCCAAATAACTCCATTGACTTTAATAGGTAGACCTGATGACCAAAAGTCCCCATTGAGTTTAATGGGTAGACCTGATGTCTGCAGGTCCCATTGCTCTCGATGGGTAGACCAGATAACCAAAAGTCCCCATTGAGTTCAATGGGTAGACCTGATGGCCAAAAGTTCTCATTGCTCTCAGTGGGTAGACCAGATGGCCAAAAATCCCCATTGCTCTCAATGGGTAGACCTGATGTCCAAAAGTTCCCATTTACTTCAATGGGTAGACCTGATGGCCAAATATCCCCATTGCTCTCAATGGGTAGACCTGATGGCCAAATATCCCCATTGACTTCAATGGGCAAACCTGATGGCCAAATATCCCCATTTCCTTCAATGGGTAGATCTGGTGTCCAAATAGCCCCATTCACTTCAATGGGTAGACCTGATGTCCAAATATCCCCATTGATCTCAATGGGTAGACCTGATGTCCAAAACCCCCTATTTACTTCAATGGGTAGACCTGATGTCCTAAACATTCTGAGGCTAAAATCACCAATTTCAGAGCTCCAAATTCCCCATTTTTTCTGGCAAAACTCCCCAAATTTCCTTCCTTTCCCCCCTCCAGGTGACCCCAGCCTGCCCAGAGCTGACAGCGACCCTGGATGGCTCTGCCCTGCAAGGGGCGTGGCGCTCGGGGGAGGGGCGACCACGCCCTAGCCACACCTGGGTATCCTTATTGCGGTGGGCGTGGCCGGGGGGGCGTGGTTTAAGTGGGCGTGGCCTCCTTGACCAACCCCCCAGCTCTGCGACCTCCCGGCCCCGCCCACCGACCGCCCCGCCCACCTGGAGGTCACCTGGTCACCAGGTTCCACCCACTATGACGTCACCCTGCAGCCAGGTGAGGCCACGCCCACTTTGGGCCACGCCCATCTAAGCCAGGCCCATCCCTACCTTGCCACACCCCTTTTTTCTCTCTTCTAGACCAATCAGAGGCTTGGTGGGAGGAGCCAATTGTGGAGAGGGAGCTGTTTTGGTGAGCCACGCCCCTTTTTGGGCTAGCCACGCCCCTCTTTGGGTAGCCATGCCCATTTCTGACCAAGCCACGCCCCCTCAGGCCGGAACTGGGCGTGGCCAAGGAGGAGGTGCTGCAGGAGGAGGTGGAGATGTGCAGAGAGCTGCTGGAGCTGGAGCCGCAGAGCCGAGGTGAGAGGGGGGAAAAAAGGGTTAAAAATGGGAAAAAATGGCCCAAAAATATCCTGAAAGTATCCTAAAAATAGCTGAAAAATACTCCAAAAATATCCTAAAAATATCCTAAAAATGGCTCAAAAATACCCCAAAAATATCGTAAATATTTCCTAAAAGTAGCTCAAAAATACCCTGAAAATATCCTAAAAATAGCCCAAAAATATCCTAAAAATATCCTAAAAGTGTCCTAAAAATAGCCCAAAAATACCCCAAAAATATCCTAAAAATACCTGAAAAATATGCCAGAAATATCCTGAAAATATCCTAAAAATATCCTAAAAATACCCCAAAAATATCCTAAAAATTTCCTAAAAATATCCTAAAAATGTCCTAAAAGCATCCTAAAAATAGCTCAAAAATACCCCAAAAAATCCTAAAAATATCCTAAAAATATCCTAAAAATGTCCTAAAAATATCCAAGAAATTTCTTAAAAATATTCTAAAAGTATCCTAAAAAGAGCTCAAAAATACCCCAAAAATATCCTAAAAATGTCCTAACAATACCCCAGAAGTGTCCTAAAAATATTCTAAAAATAGCTGAAAAATACCCTAAAATTTCCTAAAAATACCCTAAAAATATTCAAAAAATACCCCAAAAATATCCTAAAAATATCCTAAAAATATCCTAAAAATAGCCCAAAAATATCCTAAAAATATCCTAAAAGTATCCTAAAAATGGCTAAAAAATACACCGAAAATATCCCAAAAATATCCTAAAAATATCCTAAAAATAGCAAAAAAATACACCAAAAATACCCAAAAACCCTGGAAATGCAAAGAAAGCTGGAAACCCGAAAAAGCCCTAAAAATCCTCAAAAAACCCCCTAAAAATAGCCAAAAAATACACCAAAAATGCCCCAAAAATCCTAAAAAAAGCTCAAGAAATCCCTTGAAAATAACCCAAAAATACCCCAAAAAAATGGAAATACAAGAAAATCTGGAAACCCAAAAAAGCCCCAAAAATCCTAAAAAAGCCAAAAAAAATCCCATAAAAATAACCAAAAAAAGCCCCAAAAATCCTAAAAAAAAAGCCCAAAAAATGCCATAAAAATACCCCAAAAATACCCTGAAAAAATGGAAATATAAAAAAATCTGGAAACCCAAAAAAAGCCCAAAAATCTCCAAAAAAACCCCCAAAAAATCCCATAAAAAGAACCCAAAAAAATCCCCAAAAATCCTAAAAAAAACCCCAAAAAATCCCATAAAAATAACCCAAAAATACCCAAAAAATCTGGAAATACAAAAAAACCTGGAAGCCTAAAAAAACCCCCAAAAATCTCCAAAAAAGCCCCAAAAAATCCATTAAAAAACCAAAAAAAGCCCCAAAAATGCTACAAAAAACCCCCAAAAATCCCATAAAAATAACCCAAAAATACCCTGAAAAAATGGAAATATAAAAAAATCTGGAAACCCAAAAAAAGCCCCAAAAATCCTAAAAAAACCAAAAAAAAATCCCATAAAAATAACCCAAAAAAGCCCCAAAAATCCTAAAAAAACCCCAAAAAAATTCCATTATAATACCCCAAAAATGCTTCCAAAAATGCAAATACAAGAAAATCTGGAAACCCAAAAATCCACCAAAAAAACTCCAAAAAATCCCATAAAAATACCCCAAAAATACCTCAAAAACCTGGAAATATAAATAAATCTGGAAACCCAAAATGCCATAAAAATCTCCAAAAAAACTCCCAAAAAATCCCAGAAAAAGAACCCAAAAAAGCCCCAAAAAGCCTAAAAAAACCCCAAGAAATCCCTTGCAAATAACCCAAAAATACCCCAAAAAATGGAAATACAACAAAATCTGGAAACCAAAAAAAACCCCAAAAATCTCCCCAAAACCCAAAAAAAAATCCCATAAAAAGAACCCAAAAAACCCCCAAATATCCCCAAAAAACCCTAAAAAATCCCATAAAAATACCCAAAAAATACCCCAAAAAATGGAAATACAACAAAATCTGGAAACCAAAAAAACCCAAAAAAATCTCAAAAAAAGCCCCAAAAAATCCCATAAAAATAACCCAAAAAGGTCCCAAAAATCCTAAAAAAACCCCAAAAAATCCCATAAAAATAACCCAAAAATACCGGAAAAAACCTGGAAATACAAGAAAATCTGGAAACCAAAAAAGCCCCAAAAAATCTCCAAAAAAGCCCCAAAAAATCCCATTAAAAGAACCCAAAAAAGCCCCAAAAATGCTACAAAAAACCCAAAAAAATCCCATAAAAATACCCCAAAAAAGATCAAAAAATCCTAATAAAAACCCCCAAAAAACCCATAAAAATAACCCAAAAATACCCCAAAAACCTGGAAATACAAAAAAATCTGGAAACCCAAAAGAAGCCCCAAAAATCTCCAAAAAAACCCAAAAAAATCCAATTAAAATAACCCCAAAAAGCCCCAAAAATCCTAAAAAAACCCCCAAAAAATCCCTTGAAAATAACCCAAAAATACCCCAAAAACCTGGAATTACTAAAAATTCTGGAAACCCAAAAATACCCCAAAAATACCCCAAAAATCTCCCCAAAACCCAAAAAAAATCCCATAAAAATAACCCAAAAAAGCCCCAAAAATAAAAAAAACCCAAAAAAATTCCATAAAAAGAACCGAAAAATCCCCCAAAAATCCCCCCAAAAAACCCCAAAAAATCCCATAAAAAGAACCCAAAAAAGCCCCAAAAATCCTAAAAAAAGCCCAAGAAATCCCTTGAAAATAACCCAAAAATACTCCAAAAAATGGAAATACAAGAAAATCTGGAAACCCAAAAAAGCTCCAAAAAGCCTAAAAAACCCCCAAAAAATCCCATAAAAATAACCCAAAAAAGCCCCAAAAATCCAAAAAATACCCCAAAAAATCTCATAAAAAGAACCCAAAAAAGCCCCAAAAATCGCAAAAAAAAAAAACCCCAAAAAAATCCCATAAAAATAACCCAAAAAAAGCCCCAAAAATCCTAAGAAAACCAAAAAAAATCCTCTAAAAATAACCCAAAAAAGCCCCAAAAATCCTTAAAAAAGCTCAAGAAATCCCTTGAAAATAACCCAAAAGTACCCCAAAAAATGGAAATACAAGAAAATCTGGAAACCCAAAAATCCACCAAAAAAACCCCAAAAATACCGCAAAAAAACTGGAAATACAAGAAAATCTGGAAACCCAAAAAAGCCCCAAAAACCTTAAAAAAAAATTTCCCAAAAAATCCCATAAAAATACCCCAAAAAATGGAAATACAACAAAATATGGAAACCCAAAAAAGCCCCAAAAATCTCCCAAAAACCCAAAAAAATCCCATTAAAATAACCAAATAAAGCCCAAAAATGCTACCAAAAAACCCCCAAAAAATGCCATAAAAATAACCCAAAAAACCCCTGAGAAACATGGAAATACAAACAAAGCTGGAAACCCAAAAAAGCCCCAAAAATCCTAAAAAAAATTCCCAAAAAATCCCATAAAAATACCCCAAAAATACCACAAAAACCTGGAAATACAGAAAAATCTGGAAACCCAAAAAAGCCCCAAAAATCCCATTAAAATACCCCAAAAATCCCCCAAAAAACCCACAGAAAAGACAAAAAAACCAAACAAAAAACCTCCAAAACCACAAGAAACCCCAAAAAACCCCAAATCAATCCCAAAAAAATCCCAAAACCTAAAAACTCCAAACCCAAAAACCCCAAATCCCCTAAAAAATTAAAAAACCCACAAAAACCCCAGAAAAGTCCCCAAAATATTCCAAAAAAACCCCAAAAATTGGCCAAAAAAATCCCCCAGAAACCCAAAAAACCCCAAATTCCCCTAAAAACATCTGAAGGTCAAAATAATCCAAAAAGTCCCATAAAAATTCCTTTTAAAAAACCCAAAAAATCCCCAAAAAATCAACTCCCCAAAAAAATCCTAAAAACCAAAAAAAATTTTGGAAAAAAAAATCCCAAAAAATTTTTTAAAAAAGCCAAAAAATTTTTTTAAAAAACCACAAAAATTTTAAAAAATCCAAAAAAACTAAAAACTCAAAAAAATCCCCAAAAAATTTCCCAAGAAATTTTTAAAAATTCCTAAAAAACTCCAGGAATTCTGAAAAAAACCCTAAATCCCAAAAAGCCTCAAAAACCTGGAAAAAATGAGAAAAATTGAGAAAAACTTGAAAAACCCTAAAAAAACCCTAAAAAAAATTCAAAATTGTACAAAGAAAGTGAAAAAAATGCAAAATAATCCCAAAAATAACCAAAAAACAAACAAAAAAATCCCAAAAATCCCAAAGAAAAAGGAAAAAATAAAAAAAATTCCAAAACCCCAAAAAAACCCAAAAAGCAAAAAAACCCCCAAAAAATCCAAAATCCCAAAACAAAAAAACCCAAAAAGCAAAACAAAAAACCAAAAATTTCCAAAATCCCAAAAAAACCCCAAAAAGCCTAAAAAAACCCCCAAAAAGTCCAAAATCCCAAAAAAACTCCAAAGAGCAAAAAAAAAAAAAACCCAAAAAATTCCGAAATCCAAAAAAAACTCCTAAAAGCAAAAAAAACCCCAAAAAAGTCCAAAATCCTAAAACAAAAAAAACCCCAAAAAGCTTAAAAAAAGCCCCAAAAAATTCCAAAAACCCAAAAAGAAAAAAAAGCCCAAAAAATTCCAAAATCCCAAAAAAACCCAAAAAGCAAAAAAACCCCAAAAATTCCAAAATCCAAAAAAACCCCCAAAAAACAAAAAAAAAAGCCAAAAAAATTCCAAAATAAAAAAAAATCCCAAAAAGCAAAAAAGTTTTAAAAACCCAAAAATTCCAAAATCCTAAAAATAACTCCTAAAAGCAAAAAAAAAAAAAAAATTCCAAAATTCCAAAATACAAAAAAACCCCAAAATGTCTAAAAAAACCCCCAAAAAATCCCCAAAAAACCCAAAAGGCAAAAAAAAACCCCCAAAAATTCCAAAATCCCAAAACAAAAAAAAACCCAAAAAAGCTTAAAAAAAAACCCCAAAAAATTCCAAAATCCCAAAACAAAAAAACCCCTAAAAATCTAAAAAAACCCCCAAAAAATTAAAAAAGCCCCAAACTCCCCAAAACCCCAAATGTCCCCTAAAAAAACCCCCAAAATCCTCCACCTGCCTGAAAAAGACCCAAAAAACCCCCAAAAAATCCCAAAAACCCCCAAAATAAATTCCCAATAATCTCCCAACCCAAGCCCCGCCCACTTTGTGGGCGTGGCCTCAGGCCACCTTACATCATCTCTGTGGGCGTGGCCTAACCCTTAGTGAATGATGTCATCCTTGTGGGCGTGGCCTAACCGAATCGGGATGATGTAATCATTGTGGGTGGAGATGAACATATTGGGGATGATGTACTCTTGGTGGGCGGGGCCTAATGGGGTGGGCGGGGCCTAACCCGGTTGGGATGACGTAATCTGTCTGAGCACGCCTTAACCGGTTGGGATGATGTCATCTCGGTGGGCGTGGCCTAACCTGGTGGGCGTGGCCTAACCTGACTGGGACTATATAATTCTGGTGGGCGTGGCCTAACCAGTTGGGATGATGTAATCCTTGTGGGCGTGGTCTAGCTTGTGGGCGTGGCCTGAGCCTATTGGGATGATGTAATCCTGGTGGGCGTGGCCTAACCCAACTGGGATTACATCACCCTGGTGGGCGTGGCCTGACCCGCATGATAGTACCTAATCCTGGTGGGCGTGGCCTAACGCAATCGGGATTGCATAATCCCGTGGGGGCGTGGCCTGAGCCGCTGACGTCATCCCGGTGGGCGTGGCCAGGCTGCCTGCTGTCGCTGTCCCTGCTGCTGGCGGCGCTGGAGCTGCGCCAGAACAGCCAGGAGATCCGGGTGCTGCTGCGGCGCCTCAAGGTGGGACTGGGCGGGACTGGGAGGGACTGGGAGGGACTGGGAGGGGGAGAAGGGGGAAAAAATGGGGAGAAATGGTGAAAAAATGACAAAAATCGGTGAAAAAATGGGGAAATTACGGGAAAAATGGGGGAAAAATGAGGAAAAACAGTGAAAAAATGTGGATAATTTAGGGTTAAAGGGAGATTTTCATACTGGTTTATACTGGTTTGGACTGGTTTGGACTGGGAGGGGGAGAAGGGCGAAAAAATTGGGAAAAAAGGTGAAAAAAATGGGGAAAAAATGGGGAAAAATGGGGAAAATTGAGGGTTAAAGGGATGCTTTTATACTGGTTTATACTGGTTTGGGACTGGTTTGGACTGGTTGGGACTGGGAGGGAACTGGGAGGGAACTGGGAGGGGGAAAATGGTGAAAAAATGGGGAAAAATGGGGGAAAAATGAGGAAAAACGGTGAAAAAGTGGGGAAAAATGGGGAAAATTGAAGGTTAAAGGGATGTTTTCATACTGGTTTATACTGGGAGGGACTGGGAGGGACTGGGAGGGACTGGGAGGGGGAGAAGGGTGAAAAAATGGGGAAAAATGGGGAAAAATGGTGAAAAAATGAGGAAATTAGGTGAAAAAATGGGGAAAATAGGGAAAAAGGGGAAGAAAGGGTTAAAAATGGAGAGAAATGGGGTTTGGGGTTACTGGTTTATACTGGTTTGGGACTGGGAGGGACTGGTTTATACTGGGAGGGAACTGGGAGGGGGAAAAGGGGGAAAATGGGGAAAAAATGGGGAAAATTGGTGGAAAAATGGGGAAAATAGGAGGGAAAAAGGGGAAGAAAGGGTTAAAAATGGGGAAATGGGGTTTGGGGTTACTGGTTTGGACTGGTTTGGGACTGGTTTGTACTGGTTTATACTGGGAGGGACTGGGAGGGGGAGAAGGGTGAAAAAATGGGGAAAAATGGGGAAATTAGGGGAAAAAATGGGGAAAAAAGGACGAAAAACAGTGAAAAAATGGGGATAATTCAGGGTTAAGAGAATGTTTTCATACTGGTTTGGACTGGTTTGGACTGGTTTATACTGGTTTGGACTGGGAGGGACTGGGAGGGTGAAAAAATGGGGAAAATAGGTGAAAAAATGGGGAAATTAGGGGAAAAAATGGGGAAAATAGGAGAGGAAAAGGGGAAGAAAGGGTTAAAAATGGGGTTTGAGGTTACTGGTTTGTACTGGTTTGGAACTCGGATGGACTGGTTTATAGTGGTTTATACTGGTTTGGACTGGGAGGGACTGAGAGGGGAAGAAGGGTGAAAAAATGGGGAAAAAATGGTGAAAAAATGAGGAAAAAGGTGAAAAAGTGGGGAAATTAGGGGGAAAAATGGAGAAAATTGAGGGTGAAAGGGATGTTTTCATACTGGTTTATACTGGGAGGGACTGGGAGGGACTGGGAGGGGCTTGGGGGTCACTGGGAGGAGGTTTTGGGGTTACTGGTTTGTACTGGTTTGGACTGGGAAGGGCTGGGAGGGGTTTAGAGGTGAATGGGAGGAGGTTTTGGGGTTACTGGTTTGTACTGGTTTATACTGGTTTATACTGGGAGGGACTTTTGGGGTTACTGGTTTATACTGGTTTATATTGGGAGAGTTTTGGGGTTACTGGGAGGGACTTTTAAAGTTACTGGTTTATACTGGTTTATAATGGGAGGGGTTTGGGGTTACTGGTTTGTACTGGGAGGAGTTTGGGGTTACTGGGAAGGACTTTTGGGGTTACTGGTTTATACTGGTTTATACTGGTTTATACTGGTTTATAATAATTTTACGGGTTTATACTGGTCCATACTGGTTTATACTGGTGTGGACTGGTTTGGACTGGTTTGGACTGGTTGATACCAAGTTATACTGGTTTATACTGGTAATGCTGGTCCATACTGGTCCATACTGGTTTATACTGGTTTATACTGGTCCATACTGGTCTATACTGGTTTATACTGGTTTATATCAATCCATACTGGTCCATACTGGTTTATACTGGTCCATACTGGTCTATACTGGTTTATACTGGTTTATACTGGTTTATATCAATCCATACTGGTCCATACTGGTCCATACTGGTCCATACTGGTCCATACTGGTCCATACTGGTCTATACTGGTTTATACTGGTTTATACTGGTTTATATCAATCCATACTGGTCCATACCGGTCCATACTGGTCCATACTGGTTTATACTGGTTTATACTGGTTTATACTGGTCCATACTGGTCCATACTGGTTTATACTGGTTTATACTGGTTTATATCAATCCATACTGGTCCATACTGGTCCATACTGGTCCATACTGGTCCATACTGGTTTATACTGGTTTATACTGGTTTATATCAATCCATACTGGTCCATACTGGTTTATACTGGTCCATACTGGTCCATACTGGTTTATACTGGTTTATACTGGTTTATATCAATCCATACCGGTCCATACTGGTCCATACTGGTTTCAGGCCGCCGACCCGCTGCGCTCGGGGTTCGTCGATGACGTCATCGCCAGACTGGAAACCTCACTGGGAGCACTGGGAGCGGGGGAGGGGCGGCTGAGCCTGGGCAGCAAGGTGGGCAAACTGGTTTGTACTGGTTTGTACTGGTTTATACTGGTTTGGACTGGTTTGGGGTTTAAAAGCATTTTTAATGGGATTTTTTTGTTATAACTGGTTTATACTGGTTTATACTGGTTTGTACTGGGATGGGCTTGGGGGTTTGGGGATGGATTTGGGACATTGCTCCATACTGGTTTATACTGGTTTATACTGGTTTATACTGGTTTGGGGTTTAAAACTCTTTTTAATGGGATTTTTTCACTTTAACTGGTTTATACTGGTTTATACTGGTTTGGACTGGTCTGTACTGGGATGGGTTTGGGGTTTTGGGGATGGGTTTAGGGCACTGGTCCATACTGGTTTATACTGGTTTGTACTGGTTTTGGGCTTAAAACCCTTTTTAATGGGATTTTTTCACTCTAACTGGTTTATACTGGTTTATACTGGTTTGGACTGGTTTATACTGGGATGGGTTTGGGGATTGATTTGGGGCTGCTGGGCTAACTGGTTTATACTGGTTTATACTGGTTTTGGGTCTAAAAGTGTTTTTAATGGGATTTTTTCGCTTTAACTGGTTCATACTGGTTTATACTGTTTTGGACTGGTTTATACTGGGATGGGTTTGGGGGTTTGGGGATGGATTTAGGGCACTGGTCCATACTGGTTTATACTGGTTTTGGGCCTAAAAGGCTTTTTTGTGTGATTTTTGTTCTCTAATTGGTTTATACTGGTTTGTACTGGTTTATACTGGTTTGGACTGGTTTATACTAGGATGGGTCTGGGGGTTTCGGGATGGGTTTAGGGCACTGGTCCATACTGGTTTATACTGGTTTGTACTGGTTTTGGGCTTAAAACCCTTTTTAATGGGATTTTTTCACTCTAACTGGTTTATACTGGTTCATACTGGTTTATACTGGTCCATACTGGTTCATACTGGTTTATACTGGTCAGGGCCTGACCTCGCTGCCCCTGGCCGAGCGGCTGGCGCTGGTCACTCAGCTGGACCTGACTGGGAACGAGCTCAGCAGCTTCCCGGCCGGCCTGGCGGCGCTGAGGAGACTGCGGGTGAGACCAGTGGCACCAGTTTGGGATCCCAGTATGACCAGTAACGCCCTGCTCAGCCTCCCAGTTCATCCCAGTGACCTCCCAGTTCATCCCAGTCCATCCCAGTCCATCCCAGTTCATCCCAGTTCATCCCAGTCCAATCCCAATCCATCCCAGTTCATCCCAGTTCAATCCCACTTCAGTTCATCCCAGTCCCTCCCAGTTCATCCCAGTCCATCCCAGTTCATCCCAGTTCATCCCAGTTCAATCCCACTTCAGTTCATCCCAGTCCCTCCCAGTCCATCCCAGTTCAATCGCAGTATGACCAGTAACCCCGATCATCCTCCCAGTCCATCCCAGTTTGACCAGTAACCCCCTGTGACCCTCCCAGTCCATCCCAGTCCATCCCAGTTCAGTCCCAGTTCAATCCCAGTCCCTCCCAGTATGACCAGTGAGCCCCAGTGACCTCCCAGTCCCTCCCAGTCCATCCCAGTTTATCCCAGTAACCCCCAGTCCCTCCCAGTCCATCCCAGTAACCTCCCAGTATGGCCCAGTAAACCTCCCAGTCTCTCCCAGTCCCTCCCAGTCCATCCCAGTTGCCCCCCCACAGGAACTGGACCTTACTGGGAATCGCCTGTCGGAACTGGGCGTGGCTCCGCCCCTCCCCCGGCTGCGGCTGCTGCGATTGGACAGAAACCGTAAGGGAACTGGGAAGGACTGGTTTGTACTGGGAGGGACTGGGAGCGACTGGGATTGGACTGGTTTATACTGGGAGGGACTGGGATTGAACTGGTTTATACTGGGATGGACTGGGATGGACTGGGATTGAACTGGGATGGACTGGGATGGACTGGTTTATACTGGGATGGACTGGGATGGACTGGTTTATACTGGGATGGACTGGGATTGAACTGGGATGGACTGGGATGGACTGGGATGGAACTGGGATGGAACTGGGATGGACTGGGATGAACTGGGATGGAACTGGGATGGACTGGGATGGACTGGGATTGAACTGGGATGGACTGGGATGAACTGGGATGGAACTGGGATGGACTGGGATGGACTGGGATTGAACTGGGATGGACTGGGATGGACTGGGATGGAACTGGGATTGAACTGGGATGGACTGGGATGGACTGGGATGGACTGGGATTGAACTGGTATGGACTGGGATGGACTGGGAGCTCCACACTGCTCCAAATTGGTCCATACTGGTCCAAACTGGCCCATACTGGTCCATACTGGTGGGCGTGGCCTCACCCCCCTTTCCCCCCGCAGCCATTGGCCGAGCCGCTGCTCTCTCCCCATTGGCTGCCTGGCCTCGGCTGGCCCTGCTGGGATTGGCTGAGACGCCGCTAAGCTCCTCCCCCGACGGCCACGCCCACCTGGCCCGGCTCCTCCCAGGGGTTGACGTCACCTTCGCCTGATTGGCTGGCGCCGCGCCACTTCCGGGTTGGACGTCACCGCCCACTTCCGTGTTCGGCTGGGATCGGTTCCGGACTCTGCATGGTCGCTTCCGGGTTGTGTCGTCACTTCCGGGTTTGCTGGAGGAAGTTCCGGGTTTGGCTCTGCGGATGAATAAAGTGATGAATGAATGGAAACCAGTTCAGACCAGTTTGGCCTCCCAGTTTGGCCCAGTTTGGCCTCCCAGGTCCATCCCAGTCCATCCCAGTCCCTCCCAGTCCCTCCCAGTTCAATCCCAGTCCCTCCCAGTCCATCCCAGTTCCATCCCAGTCCCTCCCAGTCCATCCCAGTCCCTCCCAGTCCCTCCCAGTCCATCCCAGTCCATCCCAGTTCCATCCCAGTCCCTCCCAGTCCATCCCAGTCCCTCCCAGTCCCTCCCAGTCCATCCCAGTCCCTCCCAGTCCATCCCAGTCCATCCCAGTCCATCCCAGTCCCTCCCAGTCCATCCCAGTCCCTCCCAGTTCCTCCCAGTCCATCCCAGTTCCATCCCAGTCCCTCCCAGTCCCATCCCAGTCCATCCCAGTCCATCCCAGTCCCATCCCAGTCCCTCCCAGTCCATCCCAGTCCCTCCCAGTCCCTCCCAGTCACCTCGCCCATCTGCCAAATAGTGATCCATTGACTCAGCGCAGGGCGAGGCCTTGCCAAATAGTGAGCCAAGGGCGGGGCTGCGATTGCCAAATAGTGACTCCGGGCTGGCCAAATAGTGAGCCATAATGAAATCCCATTGGGATTCTCATTGCCAAATAGTGAGCCATTGGGAACCCTATAGGGGAACCCTATAGATCCCTATTGCCAAATAGTGAGCCATGGGGAAACCCTGTTGGGATTGTGCTGCCAGATAGTGAGCCATTGATCACCCTATAGGGAAACCCTATTGATCCCTATTGCCAGATAGTGAGCCATAGAGAAACCGCGTTGGGATTGTGCTGCCAGATAGTGAGCCATTGATCACCCTATAGGGGAACCCTATTGATCCCTATTGCCAGATAGTGAGCCATGGGAAACCCTATAGGGGAACACTATTGATCCCTATTGCCAGATAGTGAGCCATGGGAAACCCTATAGGGGAACACTATTGATCCCTATTGCCAGATAGTGAGCCATAGAGAAACCCCATTGGGATTGTGCTGCCAGATAGTGAGCCATTGATTACCCTATGGGGAAACCCTATTGATCCACATTGCCAAATAGTGAGCCATTGGAAAACCCTATTGGGATTGTCATTGCCAGATAGATAGTGAGCCATGGGAAACCCTATAGGGGAAACCCTATTGATCCCTATTGCCAGATAGTGAGTCATGGGAAACCCTATAGGGATTCCCTATTGCCAGATATTGAGCCATGGGGAAATCCCATTGGGATTGTCATTGCCAGATAGTGAGCCATTGATTACCCTATAGGGATTGTTCTGCCAGATAGTGAGCCATTAGGAAACCCTATAGGGAAACACTATTGATCCCTATTGCCAGATAGTGAGCCATGGGAAAAACCCTATTGATCCTTATTGCCAAATAGTGAGCCATGGGAAACCGTATTGGGATTGTCATTGCCAAATTGTGAGCCATGGGAAAACCCTATTGGGATCCCTGCTGCCAAATATTGAGCCACTGGTGTGACCGGCCCTGCTAGATAGTGAGCCATAGGGTTGGGCTATGGGGAAATCCTATTGATCCCTATTGCCAAATAGTGAGCCGCGGGGCGGGGAGGGGATTGCGCAATAGTGACTCAGGGCTTGCCAAATAGTGAGCCGTAGGAAAATCCCATTGGGATTGTCGTTGCCAAATAGTGAGCCATTGATCACCCTATAGGGAAACCCTATAGATCCCTATTGCCATAGAGTGAGCCATGGGAAAACCCTATAGGGGAAACCCTATAGATCCCTATTGCCATATAGTGAGCCATGGGAAAACCCTATAGGGGAAACCCTATTGATCCCTATTGCCAGATAGTGAGCCATGGGAAAACCCTATAGGGGAAACCCTATTGATCCCTATTGCCAGATAGTGAGCCATGGGAAAACCCTATAGGGAAACCCTATAGATCCCTATTGCCATATAGTGAGCCATGGGAAAACCCTATAGGGAAACCCTATTGTTCCCTATTGCCAGATAGTGAGCCATGGGAAAACCCTATAGGGGAAACCCTATTGATCCCTATTGCCAGATAGTGAGCCATAGGAAAACCCTATGGGGGAAACCCTATAGATCCCTATTGCCATATAGTGAGCCATGGGAAAACCCTATAGGGAAACCCTATTGATCCCTATTGCCAGATAGTGAGCCATAGGAAACCCTATTGGGATTGTGCTGCCAGATAGTGAGTCATGGGAAAAGCTTATTGATCCCCATTGCCAGATAGTGAGCCATTGATTACCCTATAGGGATCGATATTGCCAAATAGTGAGCCATTGGTTCTCCCAGCCGCATACTGGTTTATACTGGTTTATACTGGGAGGGTGACTGGGAGGCTCTGAGAGCTGCTTTTGGTTCTGGGCTTACTGGTTTATACCGGTTTATACTGGGAGGGGGTTTGAGACTCACTGGGAACCCCTTCGGGTGGTTTTGCCCTTACTGGTTTATACTGGTTTATACTGGTTTATACTGGGAGAGAACTCACGACACTCCAGGAACCACCAGGAACGACTTTTGGGTTTTTTTGTCCATAGTGGTTTATACTGGTTTATACTGGGAGGGGGTTTGGCACTCACTGGGAACCCCTTTGGGTGTTTTTTGCCTTACTGGTTTATACTGGTTTATACTGGGAGGGTCCTCAGGACACCCCGAGCCTCACTGGGAACCTCTTTGGGTTTTTTTACCCTTACTGGTTCATACTGGTTTATACTGGGAGGGATTTCCGCGTTGCCACATAGTGAGCCATCGCCGCTCCCTTAGAGCCACACCTGCCAAATAGTGAGCCAGGTGCGCCGGGTGGGCGTGGCCTGGGCTGGCCACGCCCCTTCCTCCGCTGGCCACGCCCCTTCCCCGCTCCGCCGGCGCTGGGAGTTACTGGGAGCTACTGGGAGGTACTGGGGGGCGAACTGAGAGGGCGAACTGGGCGAACTGGGAGCACTGGGAGGGCGAACTGGGGGGACTGGGAGGGTAAACTGGGCGAACTGGGGGGACTGGGAGGGTAAACTGGGCGAACTGGGGGGACTGGGAGGGTAAACTGGGCGAACTGGGGGGACTGGGAGGGTAAACTGGGCGAACTGGGGGGACTGGGAGGGTAAACGGGGCGAACTGGGGGGACTGGGAGGGGCGAATGGGCAAACTGGGAGCACTGGGAGGCCAAACTGGGCAAACTGGGAGGCCAAACTGGGGAGACTGGGAGGGCGAACTGGGCAAACTGGGAGGACTGGGGGGATACTGGGAGGGGCAAATGGGCAAACTGGGGGATACTGGGAGGACTGGGAGGTTACTGGGAGCACTGGGAGGGGGTTACTGGGCAAACTGGGAGGGCAAACTGGGCAAACTGGGTGGTCTGGGGGCTTACTGGGAGCACTGGGAAAGGGTTACTGGGCAAACTGGGAGAACTGGGAAGGGGTTACTGGGAGCACTGGGAAAGGGTTACTGGGCAAACTGGGAGGGCAAACTGGGAGGACTGGGGGATACTGGGAGCACTGGGAAGGGGTTACTGGGCAAACTGGGAGCACTGGGAAGGGGTTACTGGTCAAACTGGGAGCACTGGGAAGGGGTTACTGGTCAAACTGGGAGCACTGGGAAGGGGTTACTGGGCAAACTGGGAGCACTGGGAAGGAGTTACTGGTCAAACTGGGAGCACTGGGGGGTTACTGGGAGCACTGGGAAGGGGTTACTGGGCAAACTGGGAGCACTGGGAAGGGGTTACTGGGAGCACTGGGAAGGGGTTACTGGTCAAACTGGGAGCACTGGGAAGGGGTTACTGGGAGCACTGGGAAAGGGTTACTGGTCAAACTGGGAGCACTGGGAAGGGGTTACTGGTCAAACTGGGAGCACTGGGAAGGGGTTACTGGTCAAACTGGGAGCACTGGGGGGTTACTGGGAGCACTGGGAAGGGGTTACTGGTCAAACTGGGAGCACTGGGAAGGGGTTACTGGTCAAACTGGGAGCACTGGGAAGGGGTTACTGGTCAAACTGGGAGCACTGGGAAGGGGTTACTGGTCAAACTGGGAGCACTGGGAAGGGGTTACTGGTCAAACTGGGAGCACTGGGAGTGGCCGGAAGCAGCCGGGAGGGGAACTGGGAGCACTGGGAGGGCTTACTGGGAGAACTGGGAGAACTGGGAGGGGAACTGGGAGCACTGGGAGGGCTTACTGGGAGAACTGGGAGGGGTTACTGGGCAAACTGGGAGAACTGGGAGGGGTTACTGGTTCCTACTGGGAGCACTGGGAGGGCTTACTGGGCGAACTGGGAGCACTGGGAGCTGGGCTGGGGGGGAACTGGGAGGGGTTACTGGGCGAACTGGGGTTACTGGGAGGGGTTACTGGGCAAACTGGGAGAACTGGTCTGGCGGGAGAGGAATGGCCTGAGGGACTGGGAGGGACTGGGAGGGACTGGTTTATACTGGGAGGGACTGGGAGGGACTGGGATGAACTGGGAGGGAACTGGGAGAAGCTTCCGGGAGGCACTGGGAGCACGGAGGGGTTACTGGTTTGTACTGGTTTGGACTGGGAGGGACTGGGGGGTTACTGGTTTGTACTGGAATGGACTGGTTTGGACTGGGAGGGGCTGGTTTGGACTGGTTTGGACTGGGAGAGGTTACTGGTTCATACTGGGATGGACTGGGGGGTTACTGGTTTGTACTGGGAGCCTGAAAAGGGTTACTGGTTTGTACTGGGATGGACTGGGAGGGAACTGGGATGGACTGGGAGCTCTGGGAGGGTTACTGGTTTGTACTGGGATGGACTGGGAGGCAAACTGGGTTGGACTGGGAGCGAACTGGGCCATACTGGGAGCACTGGGAGAGGTTACTGGGACTGGACTGGGGCAAACTGGTCCATACTGGGAGCACTGGGAGGGTTACTGGTTCATACTGGGAAGGTCTGGGAAGATACTGGTTTGTACTGGGAGCCTGAGAAGGGTTACTGGGAGGGAACTGGGCTGTACTGGTCCATACTGGGAGGGTTACTGGTTCATACTGGGATGGACTGGAGGGTTACTGGTCTGTACTGGGATGGACTGGGAGGGAACTGGGCCATACTGGGAGCACTGGGGAGGTTACTGGTTCATACTGGGATGGACTGGGAGAGGTTACTGGTCTATACTGGGAGCCTGAAAAGGGTTACTGGTTTGTACTGGGAGGGAACTGGGATGTACTGGGAGGGAACTGGGAGGGATTACTGGTTCATATTGGGAGCACTGGGGGGTTACTGGTCTATACTGGGAGCCTGAGAAGGGTTACTGGGAGGGAACTGGGCTGTACTGGTCCATACTGGGAGGGACTGGGAGGGTTACTGGTTCATACTGGGAGCACTGGGGGGCAAACTGGGCTGTACTAGGAGTCTGGCAGGGGTTACTGGTTCATACTGGGAGGAACTGGTTCATACTGGGATGGACTGGGCTGTACTGGGAGGGAACTGGGATGGACTGGTCCATACTGGGAGGTTACTGGTTTGTACTGGGAGCCTGAGAAGGGTTACTGGGAGGGAACTGGGCTGTACTGGTCCATACTGGGAAGGTTACTGGTTCGTACTGGGAGGGACTGGGGGGCAAACTGGGCTGTACTGGGAGTCTGGCAGGGGTTACTGGTTTGTACTGGGAGGGAACTGGTTTATACTGGGATGGACTGGGAGGTTACTGGTCTATACTGGGAGCCTGAGAAGGGTTACTGGTTCATACTGGGATGGACTGGGAGGTTACTGGTTCATACTGGGATGGACTGGGAGGTTACTGGTTCATACTGGGATGGACTGAGACCGTACTGGAGACCGTTACTGGTCCATACTGGTTATACTGGTTTATACTGGTTTATAGCTAGCCAAACTGGTTTATATCAATCCAAACTGGTCCATACTGGTCCATACTGGTTTATACTGGTCTACACTGGTCCATACTGGTTTATACTGGTTTATATCAATCCAAACCTGTTTCTATCAATCCAAACTGGTTTATACTGGTTTATACTGGTCCAAACTGGGATGATTTCAGAGCCACTCCTGGTCCATCCCATTGGCTCCTGTAGCTCCATACTGGTTTATACTGGTCCAAACTGGTTTATACTGGTTTATACTGGTCCAAACTGGTTTCTACTGGTCCATACTGGTCCAAACTGGTCCAAACTGGTTTATACTGGGATGAATTCAGAGCCATTCCTGGTCCATCCCAGCAGCTCCTATTGGCTCCTATTGACTTATACTGGTCCATGCTGGTCTATACTGGTTTATACTGGTCTGTACTGGTTTATACTGGTTTATAGTGTTTTTCATCAACCCAAACTGGTCCAAACTGGGAGCCACTCCTGGTCCATCCCATTGGCTCCTATTGCTCCATACTGGTCCATACTGGTTTATACTGGTCCATACTGGTTTATACTGGTTTATACTGGTTTATACTGGTCCATACCAGTTTCTATCAATCCAGACAGGTCTGAACTGGTTTATACTGGTTTATACTGGTCCATACTGGTCCAAACTGGGATGATTTCAGAGCCACTCCTGGTCCATCCCAGCAGCTCCTATAGCTCCATACTGGTCTGTACTGGTTTATACTGGTTTGTATCGATCCAAACCGGTTTCTACCAACCCAAACTGGTCCATACTGGTCCAAACTGGTTTATACTGGTCCAAACTGGTTTATACTGGGATGAATTCAGAGCCATTCCTGGTCCATCCCAGCAGCTCCTATTGGCTCCTATTGACTTATACTGGTCCATACTGGTCCATACTGGTCCATACTGGTTTATACTGGTCTGTACTGGTTTATACTGGTCCATACCAGTCCATACTGGTCTATACTGGTCCATACTGGTTTATACTGGTCCATACTGGTCCATACTGGTCCATACTGGTCCATACTGGTCTATACTGGTTTATACTGGTCTATACTGGTTTATACCGGTTTCTACCAATCCAAACCGGTTTCTACCAACCCAAACTGGTCCATACTGGTCCGAACTGGTCCGAACTGGTTTATACCGGTTTCTACCAATCCAAACCGGTTTCTGCCAACCCAAACTGGTCCATACTGGTCTATACTGGTTTATACTGGTTTATACTGGTTTATACTGGTTTATACTGGTTTATACCGGTTTCTACCAACCCAGACTGGTCCATACTGGTCCGAACTGGTCCGAACTGGTCCGAACTGGTCCGAACTGGTCTCCCCCCAGGCCATGCCGGACCCCGACCCCCGGCGGGACGCAGGGCGCTTCGCCTCCGTTCGCCACCAGGGGGCGCCAAGCTGCTCCTCCCCCTCCCCCCGCCGCGGGCTTTGGCGCCGCCTAGCGGCCCGGGGGTGCTGCGGCTGCTGCGGATGTCGCGACAGAGATCGCGACTGGGAGCCGATCCCGGGCGAGATCCCCGGCAGGAGGGGAGCGCAGCCCATCCGGCCCGGTGAGGAGAAACCTGCGGGATTTGGGGAAATTTGGGGAAAAAATTGGGGATTTTGGGGGAAAAATGGAGTTTTTAGGGGGAAAAATGGGGTTTTTAGCGGGAAAAATGAGTTTTTTTGGGGAATTTTGGGGTTTTTGGGGGATAATTTGGGGTTTTGGGGAGAAATTTGGGTGATTTTGGGGGGTTGTGGGAAAAAAATGGAGTTTTTAGCCAAAAAAAATGGAGTTTTTAGGGGAAAATTTGGGGTTTTTGTGAAAAAAATGGAGTTCTTAGGGGAAAATTTGGGGTTTTTGTGAAAAAAAATGGAGTTTTTAGGGGGAAAATGAGGACGTTTTGGGAAATTTTGGGAGTTTAGGAGGTTTTGGGGGATTTTTTTGGGATTTTGGGAAAAAATTTGGGGTTTTTAGGAAAAAAAATGGAGTTTTTAGCGGAAAATTTGGGGTTTCTAGGAGGTTTTTGGGGGATTTTTGGGGTTTTCGGGGGAAAAAAGAGGATTTTGGGGTGAAATTTGGGGGTTTTGGGGAAAATTGGGGATTTTAGGTGAAAATTTGGGGTTTTAGGGAAATTGGGGTTTGGGGAAAAATTGAGTTTTAGGAAATGGAGTTTTGGGGAAAATGAGATATTTGGGGTATTGGGGATTTTAGGGGATTTTGGGGAATATAGGAGGTTTTGGGTGATTTTTGGGGGTTTTGGGGAAAAAATGGAGGTTTTAGGTGAAAATTTGGGGATTTTAGGGGGAAATTTGGGGGTTTTGGAAAAAAAATTGGGGTTTTTAGGAAAAAAATGGAGTTTTTAGGTGAAAATTTGGGGATTTTAGCAAAAATAGTGGAGTTTTTAGGGGGAAAAGTGAGGATTTTTGGGGGAAATTTGGGGATTTTGGGAGGAAATTTGGGATTTTGGGAGGAAAAAATGAGGATTTTGGGGGGAAATTTGGGGAATTTAGGAGGTTTTGGGTGATTTTTGGGGGATTTTTTGGGGTTTTTGGGGAGATTTTGGGGTTTTTAGGGGGAAATTCTGGGATTTTGGGGAAAATTTGGGGATTTTTGGGGGAAAAAATTGGGGATTTTGGGGAAAAAATGGAGTTTTTAGGAAAAAAATGGAGTTTTTAGGTGAAAATTTGGGGTTTTGGTGGAAATTTGGGGGTTTTGGGGGAAAATTTGGGGATTTTAAGGGAAAATTTGCAGAATTTTGGGGAGAAAATTGGGAATTTTGGGTCTCTGGAGGGAAATTTGGGGAATTTGGGGAAAATTTTGGGGTTTTTAGGAGAAAATTTGGGCATTTTAGGTGGAAAAATTGGGATTTTTTGGGGGAATTTTGATATTTTTGGGGAAAATTTGGGATTTTTTGGGAAAATTTTGGGATTTTGGGGAATTTTGGAATTTTTTGGGGGAATTTTTTAGGGATTTGGGGGAAATTTTGAGATTTCTGGGTGGGAAAAGTAATTTGGGGAAAAAAATTGGGATTTTGGTCCTAAAAAAAACCTGAAAAATTCAATTTTTCACCCCAAAATGCCCCAAAAAATTCCAATTTTTGGAGCCAAAAAATGGACAAAAACCCAAATTTTTGGGCCAAAAAAAGTGAATTTTGGGCTGAAAAAAAAAAGGAATTTTGGGTTCAAAAAAAGCTAATTTGGGCCAAAATTTTGGTGTCAAATTCCCAAATTTGGGCTCAAAAATAGCAAAAAAATTCCAATTTTCTTTTGCTCCAAAATTCAATTTTTGGTCATTTTGGGATCCAAAAAAAAGAGATTTTTAGGGTCAAAAATTCCCATTTTGGCACCAAAAAAAACCCTGAAAAACTCAATTTTTTTGAGGCCAAAATTTGCGCAAAAATCTCCAATTTTGGAGCCAAAAATGGCTAAAAAATGCTAATTTTAGGGGCCAAAAAATTGACTTTTTAGGACCAAAAATTGCCAAAAAAAATTCAATTTTTGGGCCAAAAATGTAAAAAAAAAAATCAATTTTTGGGCCAAAAAATTTTCCATTTTGGGCCCAAAAAATGCCCAAAATACACCTGAAAAATTCCAATTTTGGGGCCAAAAATGACCAAAAAAAAGGTTAATTTTGGAGCCAAAATTTCCCCCAAATATTCAACTTTGAGGCCAAAAACTTCCCAAAAAAAATTCCATTTTTGGGGCCAAAAAGAGCTGAAAATTTTCAGTATTTTGGGGAAAAAAAGTTCCAAAAGTTTTGCATTTTGGGCCTAAAAAGGATTTGAAAAATTCCATTTTTGGGCCAAAAAACACCCAAAAAATTCCATTTTTGGTGCCAAAAATTACCGAAAAAATTCCATTTTTGAGGCCAAAAAAAATTCCATTTTGGGGCCAAAAAACACCTGAAAAATATTTCATTTTTGGGATCAAAAGTGCCAAAAAATGCCCAAAAAAATGTCCCAAAAAAATCCCATTTTGGGGCCAAAAATGCCCCAA
This sequence comes from Lichenostomus cassidix, assembly GCF_008360975.1. Lineage (NCBI taxonomy): Eukaryota > Metazoa > Chordata > Aves > Passeriformes > Meliphagidae > Lichenostomus > Lichenostomus cassidix. Next base: position 409,945 of record NW_028147270.1, on the reverse strand, counting down.
AAAATTCCATTTTGGTCCCAAAAAACACTTGAAAAATTCTGATTTTGGGGCCAAAAAAGTCGCAAAAAATCCCATTTTTGGCCCAAAAAGTGCCAAAAAAATTTCCATTTTTGGTCCCAAAACTACTGAAAAAATTCCATTTTTGGGGCAAAAAAATGCCTGAAAAATTCAATATTTGGGCTAAAAATTACCCAAGAATTCAATTTTTCAGGCCATAAAGTGTCAAAAAAATTCCTTTTTTGGGCCCAAAAAACACCTGAAAAATTCCATTTTTGGGATCAAAAGTGCCAAAAAAAATTTCAATTTTTGGGGCTAAAAAAACCCAAAAAAATGCTCCAAAAAATTCAATTTTTTTGGCCCAAAAACCACTAAAAATTCCAATTTTGGAGCCAAAAAAAATTTCCATTTTGGGCCCAAAAAACACTCAAAAAATTCCATTTCTAGGGCAAAAAAGTCCCAAAAAATTCCATTTTTGGCCCAAAACACCAAAAAAATTCAATTTTTGGCTCCAAAAAATTCCAAAAAAGTTTCATTTTTGATCCTTAAAATTGCCCAAAAAATTTCCAATTTGGGCCCAAAAAATTCCATTTCTGGGGCCAAAAATCGCCAAAAATTTTTCCAATTTCAGGGTCACAAAACTCTCCAAAAATCCCATTTTTGGGCCAAAAAGTTACCAAAAAATTTCAATTTTTGGGACTAAAAAAACCAAAAAAATGCTCCCAAAAAATCAATTTTTGGGCCCAAAAAAGTCCTAAAAAATTCCAATTTTTTGGCGCAAAAAAACACTCAAAAAATCCCATTTTTGGGTTCAAAAATGTCCCGAAAAATTCAATTTTTGGCCCAAAAAATTACCAAAAAATTCCATTTTTGAGGCCAAAAAGTGCCAAAAAAAAATCCATTTTTGGTCCCAAAACCACAGAAAAAATTCCATTTTTGGAGCCAAAAAACCACTCCCAAAAATCCATTTTTGGTGCCAAAAAGTTCCTTTTTTTTTTTGCTAAAAAGTGCCAAAAATATCCCATTTTTTGGGCCCAAAAATCACTCGAAAAATTTTAAATTTTGGGGTCAAAAGTGCCAAAAAAAATTTAATTTTTAGAGCTAAAAAACCCAAAAAAAGCTCCAAAACATCCCAATTTTGGCCCAAAAAATACATGAAAAAATCTCATTTTTGGCCCCAAAAAACACCTGAAAAATTCCATTTTTAAGGCTAAAAATGGCAAAAAAATTTCCAATTTTGAGACCCAAAAACATTAAAAAAATTTCGTTTTTGGACACAAAAAAAAAGCCAAACAATCCCATTTTTGGGGATAAAAATCTCCACAAAATCGCATTTTTTGGGAAAAAATTACAAAAAAAATTCTCATTTTGGTCCCAAAAAACACCTGAAAAATTCCATTTTTGGGCCCAAAAAACACTCCAAAAATTCCATTTTTGGGGTCAAAAGTGCCAAAAAAATTTTAATTTTTGGGGCTAAAAAACCCAAAAAAATGCTCCAAAAATATTCACATTTTTGGGGCCAAAAAAGTCCTAAAAAACTCCATTTTTGGCCCCAAAAAATTTCATTTTTGAGCCAAAAAAACACTCCAAAAATTCTATTTTTTGGCCCAAAAATCACTCCAAAAATTCCATTTCTAGAGCAAAAAATACCAAAAAAATTTCATTTTTGAGTCTAAAAATTGCGAAAAAAATTCCATTATTGGAGTGAAAAAAAATTCCATTTTTGGGGCAAAAAAACCCCAAAAAATTCCATTTTTTTGGCCAAAAAGTGCCGAAAAAATTCCATTTTTGGGCCCAAAAAACACTCCAAAAATTCCATTTTTGGGGTCAAAAGTGCCAAAAAAATTTTAATTTTTGGGGCTAAAAAACCCAAAAAAATGCTCCAAAAATATTCACATTTTTGGGGCCAAAAAAGTCCTAAAAAACTCCATTTTTGGCCCCAAAAAATTTCATTTTTGAGCCAAAAAACACCCAAAAAAATTCCATTTTTGGGCCCAAAAATTACCAAAAAATTCCATTTTTGAGGCCAAAAAGTGCCAAAAAAAATCCATTTTTGGTCCCAAAATCACTGAAAAAATTCCAATTTTGGGTCCAAAAAAAATCCCAAAAAATTCAAATTTTGGGCCAAAAACCACTCGAAAAATCCATTTTGGGGCCAAAAAGTCCTTAAAAATTCAATTTTTGGCCCAAAAAACACTCGAAAAATTCCAATTTTGGGGCCAAAAAAAATCCATTAAAAATTCCAATTTTTTGGCCTAAAAAAACCTCAAAAAATTCCTTTTTTGAGTCCGAAAATGTCCCAAAAAATTGAAATTTTCACCAAAAAAATGGAAATTTTCGCTATAAGATGACCAATTTCTGTTCCAAGATGGCCGCCGCTAAGCCCCGCCCCCTCATTTCCCTCCCGCAGCCCTATTGGCTCTGGTGAAGCTCCGCCCCTCAGCTCCTCAGCCAATCACAGCCAGGGGTTCCTTTTGGGGCCAAAAAGAGACATTTTAGGGCAAAAAAAATCCATTTTTGGGCCCAAAAAGTACCTGAAAAATTCCATTTTTGGGGCCAAAACTTACCCAAAAAATTTTTCATTATCGGGGTCAAAAAGTGTCAAAAACTTTCAATTTTTTGGGGTTAAAAAACCGAAAAAAATGCTCCAAAAAAAATCTCATTTTGGGGCCGAAAAAGTCCTAAAGTATTCCAATTTTGGCCCTAAAAACACTCAAAAAATTCCATTTTTAGGGCAAAAAATGGCAAAAAAAATTTCCATCTTTGGGTCCCAAAAATTCCCCCAAAATTTCCATTTTTTGGGTGCCAAAACACCCCAAGAAAATTCAATTTTTGGCACCAAAAATGCCAAAAAAATTTCATTTTTGAGCCTTAAAATTTCCAAAGAAATGCCATTACTAGGATGAAAAAAATTCCACTTTTGGGCCTAAAATTCTCCCCAAAAATTGCATTTTTGGCTCCAAAAAAAATCCCCAAAATACCAATTTTTCACCAAAAAAAATCGAATTTTTTTCTACAAATTCCCCATTTTGGAATCCAAGATGGCCGCCGCTAAGCCCCGCCCCCTCCCTTGCCTCCCGCAGGCCTATTGGCTCCGGTGAAGCTCCGCCCCGGCTCCGCGGCCAATCGCGCGGCTCACCACACCCAGGAGTTCCCGCAGCGCCCCCTGGTGGTTCGCAGGGGGCAGAAGTTCCACCTGGCGCTCATCCTGCCGCGGCCGATGGGCGACGAGGAGCAGATCTGCTTCGAGCTCACCCTGGGTGAGCTTTGGGGCAATTTTTGGGGAGTTTGGGAAAAAAATTAGAGGTTTTTGGGAAAAAAATTGGGGATTTTTGGTGGAAATTTGGGGATTTTAGGGCGAAAATTGGGGTTTTAAGGGTTAAATTTGGGGTTGTAAGGGTTAAAATTGGGGCTTTTAGAGGGGATTTTGGGGATTTAAGGGTTTAATTTGGGGGTTTTTGGGTTGAAATTTGGGGATTTTTTGGATGGCGATTTGGGGATTTAAGGGTTAAAATTCGGGATTTTTTTTGGGAAAAAATTTGGAAGTTTTCGGTGGAAATTCGGGGATTTTACAGTGAAATTTGAGGGTTTTAGGGGGAAATTTGGAGATTTTGGGAGGAAATTTGGGGTTTTTAGGGGGAAATTTGGGGATTTTATGGTGGAAATTTGGGGATTTTACGGTGGAAATTGGGGTTTTTAGGTGGAAATTTGGGGGTTTTAGGTGAAAATTTGGGGGTTTTAGGTGAAAATTTGGGGATTTTGGGTTGAAATTGTTGGATTTTTGGGGAAATTTGGGTCCTGCGGCGGCTGCTGGGAGATGAGGAGCAGATCTGCTTCGGGCTCAGCCTGGGTAGGGGAAAATTTGGGAATTTGGGGGAATTTTGGGGATTTTGGGGAAATTTGGGAAAATTAGGGATTTTTTTCTGGAAATTTTTGGTGGAAATTTGGGGTTTTTACGGTGAAATTTGGGGTTTTTAGGGGGAAGTTTGGGGTTTTAAGGGTTAAAATTGGGGGATTTTAGAGGAAGTTTGGGGATTTTGGGTGAAAATTTGGAGGTTTTAGGGGAAGATTTGGGATTTTTAGGTGAAAATTTGGGGATTTAAGGGTTAAGTTTGGGGATTTAAGGGCGAAATTTGGAGGGTTTTGGGTTGAAATTTGGGGATTTTAGGGTTAAAATTGGGGATTTTGGGGAGAAATTTGGGGATTTTAGGTGGAAATTTGGAGGTTTTGGGTGGAAATTTGGGGATTTTTGGGTAAATTTGGGTTCTGCCGTGGCCAATGGGGGATGAGGAGCAGATCTGCTTTGAGCTCACCCTGGGTAGGGGAAATTCGGGAATTTTGGGGAATTTTTGGGGATTTTTTGGGATTTTTGGGAAAAATTTGGGAAAAAGTTTGATGGTTTTGGGTGGAAATTTGGGGATTTTAGGTGGAAATTCAGGGACTTTCAGGGGGAAATTTGGGGATTTTACGGTGAAATTTGGGGTTTTAAGGGATAAAATTTGGGGATTTTATGGGAAAATTTGGGGATTTTGGGTGAAAATTTGGGATTTTAGGGGAAATTTTGGGTGAAAATTTGGGGATTTTTTGGTGGAAATTTGGGGATTTTTGAGGCTTTTTGTGATGGAATTTGGGAATTTCAGGGAGAAAATCAGGATTTTAAAGGAATTTTTGGGGATTTTAACATGAAATTTGGGGATTTGAGTAGAAATTTGGGGATTTTGGGTGAAAATTTGGGGATTTTGGGGTTAAATTTGGGGATTTGGGGAAAATTTTGGAGCAAATTTGGGAATTTTTGGGGTGAAATTTGGAGATTTTAGGTGGAAATCTGAAGGATTTTTATGGAAAAATTTGGGGATTTTGGAAGGAAATTTTGGGGGAAAATTTGAGGATTTTAGGATTAAATTTGGGTTTTTTTTTTTTTGAGGTTCGTTGAGATGGAATTTGGGGATTTTTGGGGTGAAATTTGGAGGTTTTGGGGGAAAATGTTAGGATTTAAGGGGAAAATTTGGAGGTTTTAGGGGAAAATTTGGAGGTTTTTGGGTGGAAATTTGGACATTTTCTGTGGAAATTTGGGGATTTAAGGGTTAAATTTGGGGATTTTGCAGTGAACTTTGGGATTTTTGGGGAGAAATTTGGGGATTTTAGGGGAGATTTGGGGATTTTAGGGTTAAATTTTGAGGCTTTATGGGAAAATTTGGGAATTTTGGGGAATTTGGGATTTTTTGGGATTTTTGGAGGATTTTTTGGGAAATTTTTGGGGGCGATTTGGGGGTTATATGGTGAAATTTGGGGTTTTTATGGTGAAATTTGGGGATTTTAGGGGAAAATTTGGACATTTTCTGTGGAAATTTGGGGATTTAAGGGTTAAATTTGGGGATTTTGGGTGAAAATTTGGGGTTTTTAATGTGAAATTTGGAGGTTTTGGGGTGAAAATGTGAGGATTTGATGGTGAAATTTGGGGTTTTTAGGGGGAAAATTGGAGGTTTTAGGGCAAAAATTGGGGATTTTTGCACAACCACCGAACCGATGACGTCACACTCCACCCTATGACGTCACCACTCAACCCGATGACGTCACCACCTCCCAAAATCCCTGATTCCCCCAAAATTTGGGAATTTTGGATCAAATGTTGGGTCCAGTTTTGTGAAATTTCCATCTTTTGGAGTACAAATTTCGCAATTTTCGCACAACTGCTGAACCCAATGACGTCACACCTCCCCTATGACGTCACTGCTCAACCCAATGACGTCACCAGCTCCCAAAATCCCTAATTTTCCCCAAAATTTGGGATTTTCGAGTTGAATTCTGGGGCAAATTTCGCGAAATTTTCGTCTTTTTGGGTAAAAACTTCGCGATTTTCCCACAACCACCCAACCCGGTGACGTCATACCTCCCCCGATGACGTCACCACCTCCCAAAATCCCGAATTTTCCCCAAATTTTGGAATTTTGTGGGAATTTTGAGTCAAATTTTGGGTCAAATTTCACGAAATTTTGGTCTTTTTGAGTAGAAATGTTGGGATTTTCGCTCCCACCACCAAACCGATGACGTCATCGCCCAACCCAATGACGTCACCACCTCCCAAAATCCCTAATTTCCCCAAATTTTGGGGTTTGAGTCAAATTTTGGGTCAAATTTTGTGGAATTTTTGTCTGTTTGAGTAGAAATTTCGCTATTTTTTTATAACCACGAAACTCGATGACGTCACACTTCACTCTATGATGTCATACCTCCCAAAATCCCGAATTTCCCCAAAATCTGGGAATTTTGGGTCAAATTTTACTCTTTTGGGTGGGAATTTTGTGAATTTTTTGGCTTTTTGAGTAGAAATTTTGCGATTTTTTTACAACCGCTTAACCCGATGACGTCACACTTCACTCGATGACATCATCACGTCCCAAAATCCCTAAATCTGCCCAAATTTTGGGTCGAATTTTGCAAAATTTTCCGTCTTTTTGAGTAAAAATGTCACGATTTTTGCTCCAACCCCAACCCAATGACGTCACACTTCGCTCTATGACGTCATCACCCAAGCCAATGACGTCACCACCTCCCAAAATCCCTAATTTCCCCACAATTTGGAACTTTGGCTCAAATTTTGGGTTAAATTTCGCGAAATTTTCATCTTTTTGAGTAGAAATTTCGCGAGTTTCTCTCCAACCACAAACCCAATGACGTCACACTTCCCTCGATGACGTCATACCTCACAAAATCCTGAATTTTCCCCAAATTTGAGAATTTTGGGTCAAATTTTACAAATCCAGGTGTCCAATTTTCTGAAAATTTTGGTTTTTTGAGTAAAAATTTCGCGATTTTCGCGCAACTGCTTAACCCGATGACGTCACACTTCACTCTATGACGTCACCACCTCCCAAAATCCCGAATTTTCCCCAAATTTTGAGGTTTTGGAGTCAAATTTTGGTATCAAATTTCGTGAAATTTTCGTCTTTTCGAGTAGAAATTTCGGAGTTTTTTTACAACCACCGAACCGATGACGTCATCACCCAGCCCTATGACGTCATGCTTCCCAAAATCCCTAAATCTCCCCAAATTTTGGGAATTTTGGGTCAAATTTTGGGTCAAATTTTGTGAAATTTTCATCTTTTTCGGTAGAAATTTCGGGATTTTTGCTCCAACTCCCAACCCAATGACGTCATACCTCCCTCGATGACATCACCACCTCCCAAAATCCCTAAATCTCCCCAAATTTTGGGAATTTTGGGTCAAATTTTGAGTCAAATTTTGGGTCAAATTTCGCGAAATGTTCATCTTTTCGAGTAAAAATTTCGCGATTTTTCCACGACCGCTGAACCCAATGACGTCATACCTCCCTCGATGACGTCATACCTCCCTCTGTGACATCACCACCTCCCAAAAAGCCCTAAACCTCCCCGAATTTGGGGTTTTGCAGGCCCGAACCCGCAGGTGGCCAAAGGCACGCACGTCCTGCTGCCCCTGGGCGGCTCCTCGCCCACCGGTTGGACGGCCGAGCCGGCGGGGGGCGTGGCCGAGCCGCTGGGCGTGGCCGGAAGTGAGCACGCCCTGTGGGCGGAGCTGCAGGCCCCGCCCAGCGCTCCCATTGGTCGCTACAAGGTGAGCGTCAGGACGAGGAGCGACCGCGGGGAGTTCGCGGCGCCGTTCGAACCCGACAACGACATCGTGGTGCTCTTCAACCCCTGGTGTCCTGGTGGGTGGTTTGGGGGAAAAATGGGGGTTTTGGGGAAAAACAAAAATTTGGGGAAGTTGGGAAAAAAATTTGGTGAAAATCGGTGGAAAAACGGGAGAAAAATGGGGAAAAATGAGCGAAAAATGAGGAAAGTAAGAGGAAAATTTGGGGAAAATTTGGGGGAAAATGGAGATTTTGGGAAAGTTGGGGATTTGGGGAAAAAAATTGGGAAAAAATTTGGTGGAAATTGGTGAAAAAATGAGGAAAATATGATGAAAAATGGGGAAAAAATGAGCAAAAAAAAGAGGAAGAAATGAGGAAAATTTTGGGAAAAAATTGAGATTTTGGGAAAAAATTGTTGGGAAAAGTTGGAAAAATTTGGGGAAAGGTTTGGGAAAATTTGGGGAAAAATTCAGGAATTTGGGGGGAAAAGAACAAAAAAAATTTGGTGAAAATTGGAGGAAAAAAGAGGAAAAAATGAGGAAAAATGGGAAAAAGAGGGAAAAGAATGGGAAAAGTGGGATTTTTAATTCTCGGTGTCCTGGTGGGTTTTTGGGGGAAATTTGGGGGAATTTGGGAAAAAAGGAAAATTTGGGGAAAGAACAAAAAAATTTGGTGAAAATCAGAGAAAAAATGAGGAAAATATGATGAAAAATGGGGAAAAAATGAGGAAAATTAGAGGAAAATTTGGGGAAAGTTTGGGGGAAAAATTAGGAAAAAATTTGGGAAAATTTGGGGGAAATTTGGGGAAAAAAATTGTAAAAATCTGGGAAAATTTGGGTGAAAAATTAGGAAAATTTAAGGAAAATTTGGGAAAACTTTGGGGAAATTTGGGAAAATTTGGGGAATTTTTTGGGAAGAATTTGAGAGAAATTTGGGGAAAAATTTGGGAAAATTTGGGGAAAAATATGGGGAAATTTGGGGAAAATTTGGAAAAAACGGGGAAAATTTGGGGATTTGGGGGAAAATTTGGGAAAAATTTGGGTGAATAATTGGGGAATTTGGGGGAAAAAATCCCAGAAAAAATGGGAAAAATTTGGTGGAAAAAAATTGGAAAATTTCAGAAAATTTGGCAAAAAAAATTGGGAAAATTTGGGGAAAATTTGGGGAAAAGTTTGGGGAAAAAATCAGGAATTTGGGGGAAAAAGCAAAAAAAATTTGGTGAAAATTGGTTAAAAAATGAGGAAAATATAAGGAAAAATGGTGAAAAAATGAGCAAAAAACGAGGAAAGTTAGAGGAAAATTTGAGGGAAAATTTGGGGAAATTTAGGGGAAAATTTGGGAAATTTGGGAGAAAAATTTGGAAAAATTTGAGGAAAAAATTCAGAAAAATTAGGGAAATTTGGGGAAAATTTGGGAGAAATTTGGGAAAAATTGGGTAAAAATTTGGGGAAAATTTGGGAAAATTTTGGGGAAAAATTTGCGAATTTTGGACGAAAAATTTGGGTGAATAATTGGGGAATTTGGGGGAAAAAATCCCAGAAAAAATGGGAAAAATTTGGTCCAAAAAAAATTTGGGAATTTATTCTTTTTTGAGCCCAAGAATGACATGGTGGTGCTGCTTAACCCCTGCTGTCCTGCTGGGTTTGTTTTGGGGGGATTTGGGGGTTTTTGGGGGGAATTTGGGGGTTTTGGGGAATTTGGGAGAAAACTGGGAGAAAAACAAAAAAAATTTGGTGAAAATTGGTGAAAAAATGGGGAAAATATGAGCAAAAAACAAGGAAAATTAGAGGAAAATTTGGGGAAAATTTGGGGAAAAAATTGAGATTTTTGGGGAAAAAAATTGGGGAAAAATTTGGGGAAAAATTGTAAAAATTTGGAAGAAAATTTGGAAATTAATTAGAAAACTTTTGGTAAAAATTGGGAAAATTTGGGGAAAATTTGGGAAAATTTGGAAAATAATTAGAAAAATTTTGGTAAAAATTGGGAAAATTTGAGGAAAAAATAGTGAAAATTGGGGGAAAATTTGGGGAAAATTTGGTGGAAAATTTGGGAAAAATTTGGGGAAATTTGGGGAAAAATTGTAAAAATTTTGGGAAAAAATTGGGAAAAATTTGTGGAAAATTAGGGAAAATTTGGGGAAAATTTGGGGAAAAAAATGGGAAAATTTCAGAAAATTTGGGGAAAATTTGGCCAAAAAATGGGGAAAATTTGGGGAAAATTTGGGAAAAAATTGGGAAAATTCTGGGGCAAAGAAATTGGGAATTTGGAGATTTTTGAGCCCAAGAATGACATGGTGGTGCTGTTCAACCCCTGCTGTCCTGCTGGGTTTTTTTGGGGGGAATTTGGGGGAAAAAATGGGGATTTTGGGAAAATTTGGGATTTGGGGAATTTTGGGGAAAAATTTGGGAAAAAAATTTGGTGAAAATCGGTGGAAAAATGAGAAAAATATGATGAAAAATGAGGAAAAAATGGCAAAAAACAAGGAAATTAAGAGGAAAATTTGGGGGAAAATTAAAATTTTGGGGAAAATTTGGGGAAATAATTTGGGGGAAATTTTGGGAAAAATTTGGGAAAATTTGGGGAAAAATTGAGAAAAAATCAGAAAAAAATGGGAAAAATTGAGAAAAAATTGAGAAAAAATTGGGAAAAAATTGGGAAAAAATTGGGAAAAATCAGAAAAACATCAGGAAAAAATCAGGAAAAAATCAGAAAAAAATCAGAAAAAATCAGAAAAAAATCAGAAAAAATCAGAAAAAATTTTAGGAACTCCGAAATTTTTTGGGACACTTTTTCCCCTAAAATTTGGGGAATTTTTTCTTGGATTTCCAGAGGATTGAGTGTACATGGAGAAAAGCAGAGACCTGAGTGAATATGTGGGAAAAAATTGGGGAAAATTGGGGAAAAAATTGAAAAAATATTTGAGGATTTTTGAGAATATTTGGGGAAAATTTAAGTGAAAAAAATGGGAAAAAATGGGAAAAAGTGGGAAAACATAGGGAAAAAATTGGGAAAAATTTGAGGAAAAATTGGGAAAAAAGTGGGAAAAAATGGGGAAAAAATTGAGAAAAAACTGGGAAAAATTGGGGAAAATTGGGAAAAATTGGGAAAAAATTGGGAAAAAATTGAGAAAAAATTCAGAAAAATTGGGGAAAAAATCAGAAAAAATAGGAAAAAAATGGGGGAAAAATCAAGAAAAAATTGGGGGGAAAATGGACAAAAAATTGGGAAAAAATGGAGAAAAAATTGAGAAAAATGGGAAAAAATGGGAAAAAATTGGGAAAAAATCAGAAAAAATCAAGAAAAAAATCAGAAAAAAATCAGAAAAAATCAGAAAAAAATCAGAAAAAATTCAGGAAAAAAATTTTTGGATTTCTGAGAATTTTAGGGTTTTGTTCCCCAAAAAATGTTGGGAATTTTCTGTGTGAATTTCCAGAGGATTGAGTGTACATGGAGAAAACAAGTGACCTCAGTGAATATGTGGGAAAAAATTGGGAAAAATTTGGGGTAAAAATTGAAAAAATATTTGAGGATTTTTGAGAAAAATTTTAGGAAAAATTTGAGTGAAAAATTTGGGAATTTTGGAAAAAATTCAGGAAATTTGGGGAAATTTGGGGGAAAAAATGGGAAAAAATTGGGGAAAAAATGGAGAAAAAATGGAGAAAAATAGGAAAAATTTGGGAAAAATTGAGAAAAAATTGGGAAAATTTTGAGAAAAAATTGGGAAAATTGGGAAAAAATTGGGAAAAAATTGGGAAAAAAAGGGAAATAATAGGGAAAAAATTGGGAAAAATTGAGAAAAAATGGGAAAAAATTGGGAAAAATTGGGAAAATTTGAGAAAAATTGAGAAAAAAAAAGAGAAAAAAGTGAGAAAAAATGGAGAAAAATAGGGAAAAAATTGGCAATAAAAATTGAGAAAAAATCAGAAAAAGATCAGGAAAAAATCAGAAAAAATTGGGAAAAAATTGGGAAAAATGGAGAAAAAATCGGGGAAAAAATTGGGAAAAAATCAGAAAAAAATTGAGAAAAAATCAGAAAAAATCAGAAAAAAATCAGAAAAAATTCAGGAAAAAATTTTTGGATTTCTGAGAATTTTAGGGTTTTGTTCCCCAAAAAATGTTGGGAATTTTTGGTTGGATTTGCAGAGGATTGAGTGTACATGGAGAAAACGAGTGACCTCAGTGAATATGTGGGGAAAATTTGAGAAAAAATTGGGAAAAAATGGAGAAAAAATTGGAAAAATTTGGGAAAAAATTGGGAAAAAATTTAAGAAAAAATTGTGAAAAAATTGAGAAAAAATTGAGGAAAAAATGGGAAAAATTGGGAAAAAATGGGGAAAAATTGGAGAAAAAATGGAGAAAAATGGAGAAAAAATGGGGGGAAAATGGAGGAAAAATGGAGAAAAAATGGAGAAAAAATTGGGAAAAAAGTGGGAAAAAATGGGGAAAAATTGGGAAAAATTTGAGGAAAAAATGGAGACAAAATTGGGAAAAAAATCTCAAAAAGTCTGAAAAAAATCAGAAAAAATCAGGAAAAATAGGGAAAAAACCAGAAAAAAATCAGAAAAAATTGGGAAAAATTGAGAAAAATTTGGGAAAAATTTGGGAAAAAATTGAGAAAAAATTAGGAAAGATTGAGAAAAAATTGGGAAAAAAAGGGGGAAAAACGGGAAAAATGGAGAGAAAATTGGGAAAAGTTTGAGAAAAAATTTGCAAAAATTGGGAAAAATTGGGGAAAATTGGAGAAAAAATTGGGAAAAATTGAGAAAAATGGATAAAAATTGGGGAAAAATGGGGAAAATTGAGGAAAAAAAAGAGAATAAAATGAAAAAATGGAGGAAAAATTGGGAAAAAATTGACCAAAAATGGGAAAAATTGAAAAAAAATTGGGGAAAATTGAGAAAAAATTGGGAAAAAATTGGGAAAAAAGGATAAAAATTGGGGGAAAATTGGGAAAAATTTGAGAAAAAATTGGGAAAAATTGAGAAAAATGGATAAAAATGGGGGAAAAATTGACCAAAAAATGGGAAAAATTGAAAAAAAATTGGGAAAAAATGGAGAAAAAATTGGGAAAAAATTGGGAAAAAAACCCAGAAAAATTGGGAAAAAATGAATAAAAAATTCAGGAAAAAATGGAGAAAAGTTGGGAAAAATTGAGAAAAAATTGGGGAAAAAATTGGGAAAAAATCAGAAAAAAATCAGAAAAAATTTTAGGAACTCCAAAATTTTTTGGGACACTTTTTCCCCTAAAATGTTGGGAATTTTTTATTGGATTTGCAGAGGATTCAGTGTACATGGAGAAAACGAGTGACCTCAGTGAATATGTGATGAACGAAACTGGGAGGATTTTCTATGGAACTGAAGATCAAATCGCTGAGAGATCCTGGAATTATGGCCAGGTGAGGTTGGCCTGAAAAATCTGGGATTTGTACCCAAAAAATCCTGGAATTTGTACCCAAAAAATCAGGAATTTATGCCGAAAAAATCCTGAAAAAATCCTGAAAAAATCAGGAATTTATCCCAAAGAAATCCCCTAAAAATTGGGAATTTATCCTGAAAAAATCAGGAATTTATTCCAAAAAAATCACAAAAAATTGTGGAATTTATCCTGAAAAAATCAGGAATTTATCCCAAAAAAATTCCCTAAAAATTGGGAATTTATCCTGAAAAATCTGGAATTTATCCCAAAAAAATCACAAAAAATTGTGGAATTTATCCTGAAAAAATCAGGAATTTATCCCAAAAAAATTCCCTAAAAATTGGGAATTTATCCTGGAAAAATCAGGAATTTATCCCAAAAAAATCCCCTAAAAATTGGGAATTTATCCTGAAAAATCTGGAATTTATCCCAAAAATCCCCAAAAATTGGGAATTTATCCTGAAAATCTGAATTTATCCCCAAAAATCCCCTAAAAATTGGGAATTTATCCTGGAAAAATCAGGAATTTATCCCAAAAAAATCCCCTAAAAATTGGGAATTTATCCTGAAAAATCTGGAATTTATCCCAAAAAAATCCCCTAAAAATTGGGAATTTATCCTGGAAAAATCAGGAATTTATCCCAAAAAAATCCCCTAAAAATTGGGAATTTATCCTGGAAAAATCAGGAATTTATTCCAAAAAAATCACAAAAAATTGTGGAATTTGTCCTGAAAAAATCCAGAATTTATGCCCAAAAAAATCCTGATAAAATCTGAAGTTTATCCCAAAAAATTCAGGAATTTATCCCCAAAATCCTGGGATTTATCCCCAAAAAATCCTGGAATTTATCCCCAAAAAATCAGAAATTTATCCTGAAAAAATCCCAAAAAAGTCAGGAATTTATCCCAAAGAAGTCACCAAAAAATGTAGAATTTATCCCCAAAAAATCTCCAAAAAACCTTAAATTTATCCCCAAAAAATCTGGAATTTATCCCTAAAAATTTGGAATTGATCCCCAAAAAATCAGGAATTTATCCTGGAAACATCCAGAATTTATCCCCAAAAAATCCCCCAAAGATCAGGAATTTATCCCGAAAAAATCCTGAAAAAATCCAGAATTTATCCCCAAAAAAATCTGTCTGTCTGTCTGTCTGTCTGCCCAAAAATTTGGGATCCAAAATTTGCCAAAAAAATCCCAAAAATTGATCCAAAAAGAGCAATTTTGGTGCAAAATTGAATGAATTTTGGGCAAATTTTAGGCAAATTTTGGTCATTTCTGGTTGGAATTTTTGGGGAATTTTTGGGAATTTTGGGAATTTTAGGATCCCAAAAATTCTGAACTCTTCCAGAAAAAAATTAGGATCTCAAATTTGGGTCAAAATCCAAAAATCAAATTGATTCAAAAGGAGGAATTTTGGTGCCATTTTAGTAAATTTGGGGCAAATTTTGGGGCAAATTTTGGCCATTTTTGATCAGATTTTTTGGGGGATTTTTGGGATTTTTGGGAATTTTGAGATCCTAAAAAATTTGGGATTTTCCACCAAAATTTGGGATCCAAAATTTCTCCAAAATCCCAAAAATCGACACAATTTTGGTGTCATTTTGACGAATTTTGGGCAAATTTTGCTCAAATTTTCATCATTTTTGGGGAATTTTGGGGAATTTTTGGGAATTTTGGGAATTTTGGGATCCCAAAGAATTTGGAGATTTTTCACCCAAAATTTGGGATCCAAAATTGTCCAAAAAACCCAAAAAAAGCCAAATTTTGATGTAATTTTTTGACATTTTGCTCAAATCTTCCCCATTTTTCATCGGATTTTTTTTGGGTTTTTTTGGGAAAACTCCCCAAAAACCCCAAAAATTCCCAAAAAATCCCCAAATTTTGATGTTTCAGTTCGAGCCAGGGGTGCTGGACGCCTGTCTGTCTGTCTGTCTGTCTGTCTGCCCAAAAATTTGGGATTCAAAATTTGCCCAAAAAACCCCAAAAATTGATCCAAAAAGAGAAATTTTGGTGCAAATTTAACCAATTTTGGGCAAATTTTGGGGCAAATTTTGGCCATTTTTGATCAGATTTTTTGGGGGATTTTTGGGAATTTTGGGAATTTTGAGATCCTAAAAAATTTGGGATTTTCCAACCAAAATTTGGGATCCAAAATTCAGCCAAAAAACCCCAAAAATTCATCCAAAAAGAACAATTTTGGTGCAAATTTCATGAATTTTGGGCAAATTTTGGGGCAAATTTTGGTCATTTTTTTGTCAGAATTTTTTTTGATTTTGGGGAATTTTTGGGAATTCTGAGATCCCAAAGAGTTTTGGGATTTTCCACCAAAATTTGGGATACAAAATTGTCCAAAAACCCCAAAAACTAACAAAATTTTTGACAATTTTGACGAATTTTGCCCAAATATTCCCCATTTCTTATCGGATTTTTTTGGGGTTTTTTTTGTAAAACTCCCCAAAAAACCCCAAAATTCCCAAAAAACCCCCAAATTTTGGTTTTCCAGTTCGAGCCAGGGGTGCTGGACGCCTGTCTGTCCATCCTGGATCGCCGCCGAATGCCGCACAGCGCCAGGGGAGATCCCGTCATGGTGGCACGAGTCGTGTCGGCTATGGTGAGAGTTTGGGGAAATTTGGGGGAATTTGGGAATTTTGGGGAATTTGGGGAGTTTAGGGAAAAATTTGGGGGAATTTGGGAAGAATTTGGGGGTTTTGGAATTTTATGATTTTGGGGTTTGGGTTTTGAAGGAATTTTTGGGATTTTAAGGGGAAAAATTTTGGGGAAAATTTCTGGGATTTTGGGGATTTTGGGAAAATTTGGGAATTTTTGGGGAATTTTTGGGATTTTGGGTGATTTTGGGGGGAAAATTTTTGGGATTTTGGGGGAAATTTCTGGGATTTTGGGTCATTTTTTGGCGAAATTTTTGGGGGATTTGAGGTGGAATTTTGGGGATTTTGGGAGGAGATCCTGTCATGGTGGCACGAGTCGTGTCAGCTATGGTGAGAGTTTGGGGGAAATTTGGGGAAATTTGGGAATTTTGGGGAATTTGGGGAAATTTGGGGAGTTTAGAGAAAAATTTGGGGAAATTTGGGAAGAATTTGGGGAGTTTTTGGGGGGAATTTTGGTGATTTTTGGGGGATTTTTGGGGGTTTTGAAGGGAATTTTTGCGATTTTAAGCGGAAAATTTTTGGGGAAAGTTTCTGGGATTTTGGGGATTTTGGGGAAATTTGGGAATTTTTGGGGAATTTTTTGGATTTTGGGTGATTTTGGGGGGAAAATTTTTGGGATTTTGGGGGAAATTTCTGGGATTTTGGGTCATTTTTTGGGAAAATTTTTGGGGGATTTGAGGGAAATTTTGGGGATTTTAGGTGGAATTTTTGGGATTTTGGGAGGAGATCCTGTCATGGTGGCACGAGTCTTGTCGGCTATGGTGAGAGTTTGGGGGAAATTTGGGGGAAATTTGGGGAAAATTTGGGAATTTCGGATAATTTGGGATTTTTTGGGATTTTTGGAGAAAATTTGGGGAAAAATCTGGGGGTTTTTAGGGGAATTTTTGGGATTTTAAGGGGATTTTTTGTGATTTTTAGTGGAATTTTGGTGGTTTTGAAGGGAATTTTTGGGGGTTTTAGGGGAATTTTTGGGAAATTTTGGGGTTTTTGGGACAATTTGGGAATTTTTGGGGAATTATTGGGAAAATTTGGGGGGGTTTTAGGGGAACTTTTGGGATTTTAAGGGGATTTTTGGGGGTTTTAGGGAATTTTTGGGGTTTTTAGGGGAATTTTTTGAGATTTGAAGGGGAAATTTTGGGGTTTTGAGGGAATTTTGTGGGATTTTTTGGGGAATTTTTGGGGGATTTCAGGGGATTTTTGGGGGAAATTTTGGTGATTTTTCGGGGAATTTTTTGGGAATTTTTTTTTTTTTTTGGGGAAATTCTGGGATTTTAGGAGAGAATTTTCAAGGATTTTGGGGGAAATTTTGGGAAGATTTGGGGGAATTTTAGTGGATTTTTGGTGATTTTTTGGGGGATTTTTGGGGATTTTTGGGGATTTTTGGGAGGTTTGAAAGGAATTTTTGGGGGTTTTAGGAGAATTTTTTGGGGAAAATTTCTGGGATTTTGTGTGATTTTTGAGGATTTTAGGAGGAATTTTTTGGGCTTTAGGGGAATTTTTGGGGATTTTTGGGGAATTTTTGGGAGGAGACCTGTCATGATGGCACGAGTCGTGTCGGCTATGGTGAGAGTTTGGGGAAAATTTGGGGGATTTTGGGGATTTTTGGGATTTTTTTGGGGTTTTGGAGAAAAATTTGGGGGGTTTTGGGGGGAACTGTGGGGATTTTTGGAGGAATTTTGGCATTTTAAGGGGAATTTTTGTGGATTTTAGGGCAAATTTTTGAGTTTTTTGGGGGCGAATTTGGGATTTTGGGGGAAAATTTCTGGGATTTTTGGGGTTCTTTGGGGTTGTGGGGATTTCTGGGAATTTTGGGAAAATTTGGGATTTTTGGAGGATTTCTGGGAATTTTTTGGGAAATTTTGGGGGGTTTTGGGGGGAATTTTTGGGATTTTAAGGGGAAATTTTGGGGATTTTAGGGAGAATTTTCCAGATTTTGAGGGAAAATTTTGGGGAGTTTGGGGAGAAAATTTTGGGGGAAATTTTGACAATTTTTGGGAAAATTCTGGGATTTCAGAAGAGAATTTTTCAGGATTTGGGGGAAAATTTGGGGGATTTTGAGTCTTTTTTTGGGCGGATTTTGGGGGAAATTTCTTGAATTTTTGGGGAAGATTTTGGTGGAATTTTGGGTTAAATTTTTTGGGTTTTGGGGGAATTTTTGGGATTTTGGGATAAGATCCTGTGATGGTGGCCAGAGGGGTGTTGGCTATGGGGAGAATTTGGGGAAATTTGGGGGAAATTTGGGGGAAATTTGGGGACTTTGGGGTTTTTATGAAAAATTTGGGGAATTTTTTGGAAAATTTGGGGGGTTTGGGGAAAATTTGGAGGGTTTTTAGGGGAATTTTGGGGATTTTAAGAGGAATTTTTGAGATTTTCAGGGGAAATTTTGGGGATTTTTGGGAAAATTTTCTGGGATTTTGGGAAAATTTGGAAAAATTCCTGGAATTGTTGGGAATTTTTGGGAAGATTTGGGGGGTTTTGTGGGAAATTTTTGGGATTTTTGGGAAAATTTTCTGGGATTTTGGGACAAATTTTGGGGATTTTTAGGGATTTTTTGGGATTTTTGGGGGATTTTTGGGGGTTTTGAAGGGAATTTTTGGGGTTTTTAGGGGAATTTTTGGGAAATTTTGGGGATTTTGGGGGATTTTTGGGAGATTTTTGGGGTTTTTTTGAGGGTTTGAAGGGAATTTTTGGGGGAAATTTCTGGGTTTTTGGGATTTTTTGGGAAAACTTTAGGAAGAATTTTGGGGGTTTTTAGGGGAATTCTTGGGATTTTAAAGGGATTTTTTGTGATTTTTTGGGGATTTTTGGTGATTTTTGGTGATTTTTAGGGGAAATTTCTTGGATTTGAAGGTGAAATTTTGGGGTTTTGAGGAAATTTTTTGGGAATTTTTTGGGAATTTTTGGGGATTTTTGGGGGAAGTTATGTCAATTTTCTGGGATTTTAGGAGAGAATTTTCAGAGATTTTGGGTTAATTTATTGGGATTTTGGGGGAAAATTTCTTGGATTTTTTGGGGCATTTTGGGGAAATTTTGGGAATTTTGGGGTCAATTTTTAGGATTTCCAGGGGATGTTTTGGGGAGTTTTGAAGGGAACTTTTGGGGGTTTTAGGAGAATTTTTGGGGGAAATTTTTGGGATTTTGGGTCTTTTTTGGGCTGAAATTTTTGGGGATTTTGGGGGAAATTTCTGGGATTTTGGGTCATTTTTTGGTGGAATTTTTTGGGTGGAATTTTTGGGATTTTGGGAGGAAATCCAATGATGGTGGCACGAGTCGTGTCGGCTATGGTAGGAATTTGGGGGATTTTATGGGATTTTGGGAAAATATGGGATTTTTTGGGTTTTTAGGAAAAATTTGGGGTAAATTTGGGGGGTTTTGGGGGGATTTATGGGGATTTTTGGGGGATTTTTTGTGTTTTTTAGGGGAACTTTGATGATTTTTAGGGGTGTTTTTGATATTTTTACGTCATTTTTTTGGGGAGAAATTTTGGGATTTTGAGTCATTTTTTGGGGGGAAAATTTTGGGAAATTTGGGGTCAATTTTTAAGATTTCTAGGGGATTTTAAGGGAATTTTGGGGTTGTTTTTGGGCAATTCCTTGGATTTTGGGGCGATTTGGGGGGAAATTTTTGGGGTTCTTTGGGGTTGTGGGGATTTCTGGGAATTTTAGAAAAATTTGGGGATTTTTGGGGGATTTTTGGTGATTTTTTGGGGATTTTTGGGAGTTTTAGGAGGAATTTTTGGGATTTTAAGGGCAAATTTTGGGGTTTTGTGGGAATTTTAAAAATTTTTTTTGGATTTTTTGGGGAATTTTTTTTGGGATTCTTGGGGGAAATTTTGGGGATTTTTGTAGGAATTTTTGGGGATTTTTTGGGGGAAATCTTGACAATTTTGGGGAAAATTTTCTGGGATTTTAGGAGTGAATTTTTCAAGATTTTGGGTTAAATTTTTGGGATTTTAGGGGAATTTTTGGGATAAAATCCGGTGATGGTGGCACGGGTGGTGTCGGCTATGGTAGGAAATTTGGGGGATTTTGGGTATTTTGGGGGGAAATTGGGGATTTGGGAATTTTTGGGATTTTTTGGGGAATTTTTGGGAAATTTTGGGGGCTTTTGGGGGGATTTATGGTGATTTTTGGGGGATTTTTTTGGGCTTTTTTGGGATTTTTAGGGGAATTTTTGGGGATAATTTCTGGGATTTTGGGGGATTTTTTGGGGAAATTTTGGGGATTTTTTGGGGGAATTTTTTGGATTTTGGGAGGAGAGCCTGTGATGACGGCATGAGTGGTGTTGGCTACGGTAGGAAATTTTGGGGATTTTTGGGGATTTTGGGAATATTTGGGGGGAAGTTGGGATTTTGGGATTTTGGGGGATTTTTTTAGGAGATTATAGGGAGTTTGGGGGGAATTTTGATGATTTTTGGGGGAAAATTTGGGATTTGGAGAGGATTTTAGCGGATTTTTTGGGGGGAATTTTTGGGGTTTCCTCAATTTTTCACCAATTTTTTTCACGATTTTTTCCACTTCCAAAATTCCAATTTTTCCCAAATTTTTTCCCAAAATTCCCATTTTTTCCCAAAATTCCACATCTGGGGAAGAATCTGAGTCACTTTTGGATGGGAATTTCTCAAATTTTGAGTCAAAATTTGACTCATTTTTTGTGGAATTTCCTCCATTTTGGGTCAAAATTTTTTGGGATTTTTGGGAATTTCAAAATTCCAATTTTTCCCAAAATTTTTCCCAAAATTCCCATTTTTTCTGAAGATTTGGTTAAGAATTTGAGTCACTTTTGGTGAAAATTTCTCGACTTTTGGCCAAAATCTGAGACATTTTTGGGTGAAATTTCCTCCATTTTTTACCAATTTTTTCGCGATTTTTCCGTGATTTTTTCCACTTCCAAAATTCCGATTTCTCCCAAAATTTTTTCCCAAAACTCCCATTTTTTCCCCAAAATTCCACATCTGGGGAAGAATCTGAGTCACTTTTCAGTGACAATTACTTGAGTTTTGGGTCAAATTTGACTCATTTTGGGTCTAATTTTTGCAATTTTTTGCCGATTTTTTCTGCGATTTTTGCCACTTCCAAAATTCCGATTTTTCCCAATTTTTTTCCCAAAATTCCCATTTTTTCCAAATTTCCTCTTTTGGCAAAGAATCTGAGTGACTTTTGGTGAAAAATTCTCAACTTTTTGGCCAATATTTGACACATTTTAGGCCTAATTTTCTCAATTTTTCGCCGATTTTCTTAGCGATTTTTTTGAGTTCCAAAATTCCGATTTTTCCCGAATTTTTTTCCCAAATTCCCGATTTTTCAGGTGAATTCCCTGGACGCCAGCGGGGTCCTGGTGGGGAACTGGACGGGAGATTATTGCCAGGGAACAAACCCCTCGGCCTGGGCAGAGTTCGGGAATTTGGGATCAAATTTCCTCCATTCTGGGTGGAATTTTTTCGCGATTTTTTCAATTCCCAAAATTCCAATTTTCCCCAAAATTTTTCCCAAAATTCCCATTTTTTCTGAAGATTTGGTTAAGAATTTGAGTCACTTTTGGTGAAAATTTCTCGATTTTTGGCCAAAATCTGAGACATTTTTGGGTGAAATTTCCTCCATTTTTTACCAATTTTTTCGTGATTTCTTCGCGATTTTTTCCACTTCCAAAATTCCGATTTTTCCCAAATTTTTTTCCCAAAATTCCCATTTTTTTCCCAAGATTTGGGGAATGATTTGAGCCACTTTTGACACGAATTCCAACCATTTTGGGTCAAATCTAACTCATTTTGCGTCTAATTTTCGCAATTTTTCGCCGATTTTTTCCGCAATTTTTTCAATTCCCAAAATTCCGATTTCTCCCAAAATTTTTTCCCAAAATTCCCATTTTTTCCCACAATTCCACATCTGGGGAAGAGTCTGAGTCACTTTTGGTGAGAATTTCTCAAGTTTTGGCCAAAATCTGAGACATTTTTGGGTCTAATTTTCACAATTTTTCGCCGATTTTTTCCACGATTTTTGCCACTTCCAAAATTCCGATTTTTCCCAACTTTTTTTCCCCAAATTCCCATTTTTTCCCAAAATTCCACATTTGAGGAAAAATCTGAGCAACTTTAGATAGGCATTTCTCACTTTTTGGATCAAATTTGATTCATTTTGGGTCTAATTTTCGCAATTTTTCGCCGATTTCTTCACGATTTTTTCGATTTTCCTAATTCCGATCTTTTTGGGAATTTTTTCCCAAATTCCCGATTTTTCAGGTGAATTCCCTGGACGCCAACGGGGTCCTGGTGGGGAACTGGACAGGCGATTTGGGGCAGAATTTGGGAAGGAATTGAGCAGTTTTGGGTCAAATTTCCGACATTTTGAGCTCAAATTTCCTCAATTTCTCACCGATTTTTTTGGGATTTTCGCAATTCCCAAAATTCCCAAAATTCCGATTTTCTCAGCATTTTTCTCCTCAAAATTCCACATTCAGGGAAGAATCTGAGTGACTTTTGGTGGGAATTTCTGGAGTTTTGGGGCAAAATTTGACTCATTTTGGGTGGAATTTCTGCAATTTTTCGCCAATTTTCTTCGCGATTTTTTCCACTTCCAAAATTCCGATTTCTCCCAAATTTTTTCCCACAATTCCCATTTTTTCCCAAGATTTAGGGAAGAATCTGAGCCATTTTTTGGAATGAATTCCAGCAATTTTGGGCAAAATTTGACACATTTTGGGTCTAATTTTTGCAATTTTTCGCCGATTTTTCCGCGATTTTTTCCACTCCCAAAATTCCAATTTTTCCCAAATTTTTTCCCAAAATTCCCATTTTTTTCCCAAAATTCCACATCTAGGGAAGAATTTGAGTCACTTTTGGATGAGAATTTCTCGAGTTTTGACCAAAATTTGACTCATTTTGGGTGTAATTTCTTCAATTTTTTACCAATTTTTTCACAATTTTTTCAATTCCCAAAATTCCAATTTCTCTGGAATTTTTTCCCCAAATTCCCATTTTTTCCCAACTTCTGGGAAGAATCTCAGCCATTTTTTGGAACGAATTCCTGCGATTTTGGGTCAAATTTGACTCATTTTAGGCGTAATTTCTGCGATTTTTCACCGATTTTTTTCGTGATTTTTTTCCACTTCCAAAATTCCGATTTTTCCCAAATTTTTTTCCCAAAATTCCAATTTTTTGGGTGATTTCCCTGGACAGGGAACTGGACAGGCAATTTGGGGCAGAATTTGGGAAGGAATTGAGCAGCTTTTGGTCAAATTTCTGCCGTTTTCAGCCACAATTTCCTCATTTCTGCACCGAATTTTTCCGGAATTTTTTCCACTCCCAAAATTCCGATTTTTCCCGAATTTTTTCCCAAAATTCCCATCTTTTCCCAAGATTTGGGGAATGATTTGAGTCACTTCTGACATGAATTCCAACCATTTTGGGTCAAATTTGACTCATTTTGAGTGGAATTTTCGCAACTTTTCGCCGATTTTCTTCGCGATTTTTGCCACTTCCGTAAATCCAATTTTTCCCAAATTTTTTTCCCAAATTCCCGATTTTTCAGGTGAATTCCCTGGACGACAACGGGGTCCTGGTGGGGAACTGGACGGGCGATTATTCGCAGGGCACAAACCCCTCGGCCTGGGCAGGATCCGTGGGAATCCTGCGGAGTTTCCTCACCTCCGGAGCTCCTGTGCGCTACGGGCAGTGCTGGGTGTTTGCCGGCGTGGTGACCACTGGTTTGTACTGGTTTGGACTGGTTTGGACTGGGAGGGGGTGGGGGAGGGTTGGGGAGAACAGGGAAAAAAAATTTGGGGAAAATTGGGTGAAATTTGGGGTTTTTATGGGGAAAAATGGGGAAAAATCAGGAAAAAATTGGTGTTAAAGTGGGAATTTTTGATACTGGTTTATACTGGTTTATACTGGTTTGGACTGGGAGGGGATGGGGGAGGGTTGGGGGGAACAGGGAAAAAAAATTTGGGGTGAATTGGACAAAATTTGGGGTTTTTATGGGGAAAAATGGGAAAAATCAGGAAAAAATTGGTGTTAAAGTCGGAATTTTTGATACTGGTTTATACTGGTTTATACCGGTTTGGACTGGTGTTACTGGGAGGGAATGGGGGAGGGTTGGGGGAAAGTGAGGAAAAAAATTTGGGGAAAATTGGGTGAAATTTGGGGTTTTTGTGGGGAAAAAATGGGGAAAATTTGGTATTTAAGGCTGGTTTTTTATACTGGTTTATACTGGTTTGTACTGGTTTATACTGGTTTATACTGGTTTGGACTGGGAGGGGATGGGGGAGAGTGGGAGGGAACAGGGAAAAAATTTGGGGAAAATTGGATGAAATTTGGGGAAGTTTTGGGGTTTTAAAGGGGAAAAAAGGCTAAAAAATGGGGAAAAATTGGAGTTAAAGTGGGAATTTTTGATACTGGTTTATACTGGTTTGGACTGGTTTGGACTGGTTTGGACTGGTTTGGACTGGGAGGGGATGGGGGAGGGTTGGGGGGAACAGGGGAAAAAAATTTGGGGTGAATTAGACAAAATTTGGGGTTTTTATGGGGAAAAAATGGGGGAAAAAAGGGAAAATTTTGCTTTTAAAGTGGGATTTTGATGGTGGTTTTTCATACTGGTTTGTACTGGTTTATACTGGTTTGGACTGGTTTGGACTGGGAGGGACTGGGAGGGGATGGGGAGAGTGGGAGGGAAGTGGGGAAAAAAATTTGGGGAAAATTGGGTGAAATTTGGGGTTTTTATGGGGAAAAAATGGGAAAAAATTGGGGAAAAAATGTAGGAAAATCACTCTTAAAGGGTAATTTTTATACTGGTTTATACTGGTTTATACTGGGTTATACTGGTTTATACTGGGTTATACTGGTTTGGACTGGGAGGGGGTGGGGGAGGGTTGGGGGGAACAGGGGAAAAAAATTTGGGGTGAATTGGACAAAATTTGGGGTTTTTATGGGGAAAAAATGGGGAAAAATTGGTATTTAAGGCTGTTTTTTATACCGGTTTGTACTGGTTTGTACTGGTTTGTACTGGTTTGGACTGGGAGGGAACTGGGAGGGAACTGGGAGGGAAGTGGGGAAAAAATTTGGGGAAAATTGGATGAAATTTGGGGAAGTTTTGGGGTTTTAAAGGGGAAAAAAGGCTAAAAAATGGGGAAAAATTGGTGTTAAAGTGGGATTTTCATACTGGTTTATACTGGTTTGGACTGGTTTGGACTGGGAGGGAACTGGGAGGGAACTGGGAGGGGCTGGGAGGGAACTGGGAGGGAACTGGGAGGGGCTGGGAGGGAACTGGGGAAAAAATTTGGGGAAAATCGGATGAAATTTGGGGTTTTTATGGGGAAAAAATGGGGAAAATGGGAAAAAAATGGGAAAAATTGGGGAAAAATCGGGAAAAATGGTTTGGACTGGTTTGTACTGGTTTGGACTGGGAGGGGATGGGGGAGAGCGGGAGGGAACTGGGGAAAAAATTTGGGGAAAATTGGGTGAAATTTGGGGTTTTTATGGGGAAAAATGGGGAAAAATGAGGAAAAAATTGGTGTTAAAGTGGGAATTTTTATACTGGTTTGTACTGGTTTGTACTGGTTTGGACTGGGAGGGAACTGGGAGGGGCTGGGAGGGAACTGGGGAAAAAATTTGGGGAAAATCGGATGAAATTTGGGGTTTTTATGGGGAAAAAATGGGGAAAAATGGGAAAAAATTGGAGTTAAAGTGGGAATTTTTATACTGGTTTGTACTGGTTTATACCAGTTTGTACTGGTTTGGACTGGTTTGGACTGGTTTGGACTGGGAGGGAAGTGGGAGGGAACTAGGAGGGAAGTGGGAGAAAAAATTTGGGGAAAATTGGGTGTAATTTGGGGTTTTTATGGGGAAAAACGGGGAAAAATGGGAAAAAATGGTTTAAAAATTGTAAAAAAATTGTAAAAAAATTGGGGAAAAATCGTAAAAAAATCAGGAAAAATAATTTAAAAATTGTAAAAAGTCATTCAAAAGAATTTAAAAATCAGGGAAAAAAATCAGGAAAAAATCAGGAAAAATTCAGGAAAAATCGGAAAAAAATTGGGAAAAATTGTAAAAAAAATTGTAAAAAAAATGGGAAAAAAAGTAAAAAAATTGGGGAAAAATTGGGAAAAATCGTTAAAAAATCGTCAAAAAAAGGAAATAAAAGGGAAAAAATCTTTTAAAAATTGGGGAAAAATGGGGAAAAAATTGCAAAAAAATGGGGAAAAATGTTTAAAAAATTGGGAAAAAATCATTAAAAAATCATTTAAAAATCGTAAAAAATCAGAAAAAAATCGGGAAAAAATTGCGAGAAATCCCTGGCTGGTCCTAACTGGTTCTAACTGGTTTATACTGGTTTATACTGGTTTGGACTGGGAGGGGATGGGGGAGAGCGGGAGGGAACAGGGAAAAAAATTTGGGGAAAATCGGGTGAAATTTGGGGTTTTTGTGGGGAAAAAATGGGGAAAATTTGGTATTTAAGGCTGTTTTTTATACCGGTTTGTACTGGTTTGTACTGGTTTGTACTGGTTTGGACTGGGAGGGAACTGGGAGGGAACTGGGAGGGAAGTGGGGAAAAAATTTGGGGAAATTGGATGGAATTTGGGGAAATGTTGGGGTTTTAAAGGGGAAAAAAGGCTAAAAAATGGGGAAAAATTGGTGTTAAAGTGGGATTTTCATACTGGTTTATACTGGTTTATACTGGTTTGGACTGGGAGGGGGTGGGGGAGAGTGGGAGGGAACAGGGAAAAAAAATTTGGGGTGAATTGGACAAAATTTGGGGTTTTTATGGGGAAAAAATGGGAAAAAATGGGGAAAAAATGGGGAAAAATTGGTATTTAAGGCTGTTTTTTATACTGGTTTGGACTGGTTTAGACTGGTTTGGACTGGGAGGGAACTGGGAGGGAACTGGGGAAAAAATTTGGGGAAAATCGGATGAAATTTGGGGTTTTTATGGGGAAAAAATGGGGAAAAATGGGAAAAAATTGGAGTTAAAGTGGGAATTTTTATACTGGTTTGTACTGGTTTGTACTGGTTTGGACTGGGAGGGAACTGGGAGGGGCTGGGAGGGAACTGGGGGAAAATTTTGGGGAAAATTGGATGAAATTTGGGGTTTTTATGGGGAAAAAATGGTTTAAAAATTGTAAAAAAAAATTTAAAATTTAGGGGAAAATCGTAAAAAAATCAGGAAAAATCATTTAAAAATTGTAAAAAGTCATTTAAAATTATTTCAAATTTAGGGAAAAAAAACCAGGAAAAAATCAGGAAAAATTCCGGAAAAAATTGGGAAAAAATCAGATAAAATCAGAAAAAATTGGGAAAAATTGTAAAAAAAATTGAAAAAAAATGGGAAAAAAAATGTAAAAAAATTGGGGAAAAATTGGGAAAAAATCGTTTTAAAATCGTTAAAAAAAGGAAATAAAAGGGGAAAATCTTTTAAAAATCGAGGGGAAAAATGGGGAAAAAATTGCAAAAAAAAATTGAGAAAAATCGTTAAAAAAATGTAAAAAATCAGGGAAAAAATTGAAAAAAAATTGGGGAAAAATCGTAAAAAAATCAGGAAAAATCATTTAAAAATTGTAAAAAGTCATTTAAAAGAATTTAAAAATCAGGAAAAAAAATCCGGAAAAAATCAGGAAAAGTTCAGGAAAAAATCAGGAAAAAATTGGAAAAAAATCGGATAAAATCAGAAAAAAATTGGGAAAAATCGTAAAAAAAATTGGAAAAAAATGGGAAAAAAATGTAAAAAAATTGGGGAAAAATTGGGAAAAAATAGTTAAAAAATCGTTTAAAAATCGTTAAAAAATCGTTTAAGAAAGGAAATAAAAGGGGAAAAATCTTTTAAAAATTGAGGGGAAAAAATGGGAAAAAATTGCAAAAAAAAATTTGGAAAAATCAGGTAAAATCGTAAAAAAAAAGTTTAAAAATTGGGGAAAAATCTTGAAAAAAATGGTAAAAAATTGTAAAGAATTATTAAAAATTGTTTCTAAATTGGGAAAAAATAATTTAAAAATCATTTAAAAATCGAGAAAAATGGTAAAAAATCGTTTAAAAATTGGAAAAAATTGGGGAAAAAATTGCAAAAAAATGGGGAAAAATCTTTAAAAAATTAGGAAAAAATCATTTAAAAATTAGGAAAAAATCAGAAAAAATCAGAAAAAATCATTAAAAAATCAGGAAAAAATCATAAAAAATCATTTTAAAATGGTAAAAAAATCATTAAAAATCATTTAAAAATCATTTAAAAATCGTAAAAAGTCGGGAAAAAACCAGAAAAAAATCAGGAAAAAATCAGAAAAAAATCATTAAAAAATCGTTTAAAAATCGTTAAAAATCGTTTAAAAATCGTAAAAACTCAGAAAAAAATCGGGGAAAAATCGGGAAAAAATCGGGAAAAATCCCCAAACTGGTCCAAACTGGTTTTTACTGGTTTTTACTGGTTTATGCTGGAAGGGACTGGGAGAGGATTGGGACGAAATTTGGGGGAGTTTTGGGTCTTTGAAATGGTCAAAACTCGTTAAAAAATGATTAAAAAATCAGGAAAAATTGTTTAAAAATCAGAAAAAATGAGAAAAAATCGTAAAAAGTTGAAAAAAATCTGGAAATAATCTGGGAAAAAATAGTAAAAAATGGTTTAAAAAATGGAAAAAATCAGATAAAATTGGGGAAAAAATCAGGAAAAATGTTTAAAAAATTGGAAAAATCGTTTAAAAAATTGTAAAAAATTGTAAAAAAATTTGGGAAATAATTGGGGGAAAAATTTTAAAATAATTGGAGGAAAATAGTAAAAAAAGGTTTAAAAATCCTTAAAAATAATTTAAAAATCGGAGAAAAAATCAGAAAAAAATCAGGAAAATAATCAGATGAAATCAGAAAAAACCAGGAAAAATTGGGAAAAAATTGGGGGAAATCGTTAAAAAATTGGGGAAAAAATGTAAAAAAATTGGGGATAAATTGGGAAAAAATTGTGCAAAAATCATTTAAAAATCGTAAAAAATCATTAAAAAATCAGAAAAATCAGAAAAAATCAGAAAAAAATCAGGAAAAACATAAAAAAAATCTTTTTAAAAATCGTAAAAAATCATTTAAAATCGTTAAAAATAATTTAAAAATCATTAAAAAGTCGTAAAAAATCATCAAAAAATCATTAAAAATTTGGGAAAAAATCATTTTAAAATCATTTAAAAATCATTAAAAAATCATTTAAAAATCGTAAAAAATCAGAAAAAAATCGTAAAAAATTGGGAAAAAATCAGAAAAAAATCGGGAAAAATCCCCAAACTGGTTCCAAACTGGTCCCAACTGGTTTTTCCCGGTTTTCCCCGCTCAGTGCTGCGCTGCCTGGGGCTGCCCACCCGCACAGTGACCAACTACAACTCTGCCCACGACACAGACACCTCACTGACCACTGACATCTACCTGGACGAGGCCATGAAACCCCTGGAGAGGCTCAACACCGACTCTGTCTGGTACTGGGAGCGACTGGGAGCGACTGGGAGCGACTGGGAGCGACTGGGAGGGACTGGGAGGGACTGGGAGGGGAAAAATGGGGAAAATTTGGGTAGAAATGGTGGAAAAATGGGGAAAAAATGGGAGAAAAATGGGGGGGAAATGGGGAGAAATGGGGAGGAAAGGGTTAAAAATGGAGGAAATTGGGGTTTGGGGTTACTGGTTTGTACTGGTTTGGGACTGGTTTATACTGGTTTCTACTGGGAGGGACTGGGAGAGGAAAAAAGGGGGAAAAATGGGGAGAAAGCGTGAAAAAATGGGGAAAATTGGTGGAAAAATGAGGAAAATATGGGGGAAAATGGGGAAAATATGGGGAAGAAAGGGTTAAAAATGGGGTTGGGGGTTACTGGTTTGTACTGGTTTGGGACTGGGAGTTACTGGTTTATACTGGGAGGGACTGGGAAGTGAAAAATGGGGAAAAATGGTGAAAAAATGGTGAAAATAGGGGCAAAAATGGGGAAAATATTACTAAAAATGGGGAAAACATGGGAGAAAATTGGGATTTTCTTACTGGTTTCTTACTGGTTTATACTGGTTTGGGACTGGGAGTTACTGGTTTATACTGGGAGGGACTGGGAGGGGAAAAAATGGTGAAAATTGGGGAAAAAATGACTAAAAATGGTGAAAAAATGGGGAAATAAGACTAAAAATGGGGAAAATATGGGGGAGAAATGGGGAGGAAAGGGTTAAAAATGGGGGGAAATTGGGGTTTGGGGTTACTGGTTTGTACTGGTTTGGGACTGGGAGGGACTGGGAGGTGAAAAAATGGTGAAAATTTGGGAAAAATATGGGGAAAAAATGACTAAAAATGGGGAAAAATGGGGGAAATACGGGGAGGAAAGGGTTAAAAATGGGGTTTGGGGTTACTGGTTTGTACTGGTTTGGGAGTGGGAGTTACTGGTTTATACTGGGAGGGACTGGGAGGTGAAAAAATGGTGAAAATTTGAGGAAAAATGGGGAAAAATGGGGAAAATTACTAAAAATGGGGAAAATATGGGGAAAAATGAGGAAAAATGGGAGAAAATTGGGATTTTCTTACTGGTTTCTTACTGGTTTATACTGGTTTGGGAGTGGGAGTTATTGGTTTATACTGGGAGGGGAAAAATGGGGAAAATTTGGGGAAAAATGGTGAAAAAATGAGGAAAAAATGAGGAAAAATGGGGAAAATCGGTGAAAAAATGGGGAAAAAATGACTGAAAATGGGGAAAAAATGGGGGAAAATGGGATTTTCTTACTGGTTTGTACTGGTTTGGGACTGGGAGTTACTGCTTTGTACTGGGAGGGGAAAAATGGGGAAAATTTGGGGAGAAATGGTGAAAAAATGGGGAAAATCGGTGGAAAAATGGGGAAAATATGACTAAAAATGGGAAAAAAATGGGGGGAAATGGGGAGGAAAGGGTTAAAAATGGGGGAAATGGGGGTTTGGGTTTACTGGTTTGTACTGGTTTGTACTGGTTTGGGACTGGGAGTTACTGGTTTGTACTGGGAGGGACTGGGAGGCGAAAAAATGGGCAGAAATGGTGAAAAAATGGGGAAAAAATGACTAAAAATGGGGAAAATGGGGAGAAATGGGGAAGAAAGGGTTAAAAATGGGGTTTGGGGTTACTGGTTTGTACTGGTTTGGGACTGGTTTATACTGGTTTATACTGGGAGGGAACTGGGAGGGGAGAAAGGATGAAAAAATGGGGAAAATATGACTAACAATGGTGAAAAACTGGGGAAATATGACTAAAAATGGGGAAAATATGGGGAGAAATGGGGAGGAAAGGGTTAAAAATGGGGGAAATGGGGGTTGGGGTTACTGGTTTATACTGGTTTGTACTGGTTTGGGACTGGTTTGGGACTGGTTTGGGACTGGGAGTTACTGGTTTATACTGGGAGGGGAGAAAGGGTGAAAAAATGGGGAAAATTGGTGGAAAAATGGGGAAAATATGAGTAAAAATGGGGAAAAAATGCAAGAAAATATGGGAGAAAATTGGGATTTTCTTACTGGTTTATACTGGTTTGGGACTGGGAGTTACTGGTTTATACTGGGAGGGACTGGGAGGGGCTGGGAGGTGAAAAAATGGTGAAAATTGGGGAAAAAAGTGACTAAAAATGGGGAAAAAATAGGGGAACATGGGGAGGAAAGGGTTAAAAATGGGGGAAATGGGAATTGGGGTTACTGGTTTGTACTGGGAGATACTGGGAGGTGAAAAAATGGGGAGAAATGGTGAAAAAATGAGGAAAATAGGAGCAAAAATGGGGAAAATATGACTAAAAATGGGGAAAAATGGGAGAAAATTGGGATTTTCTTACTGGTTTCATACTGGTTTGTACTGGTTTGGGACTGGGAGATACTGGTTTACACTGGGAGGGGAAAAAATGGGGAAAATCGGTGGAAAAATGAGGAAAATGGGAAAAATGGGGAAAATATGACTACAAATGGGGAAAAAATGGGGAAAATTGGGGTTTGGGGTTACTGGTTTGTACTGGGAGGGACTGGGAGGTGAAAATATGGGGAGAAATGGTGAAAAAATGAGGAAAATGTGGGGAAAAATGGGGGAAATATGGGGAAGAAAGGGTTAAAAATGGGGTTTGGGGTTACTGGTTTATACTGGTTTGGGACTGGGAGGGACTGGTTTGTACTGGGAGGGAACTGGGAGGAGAGAAAATGGGGAGAAATGGTGAAAAATGGGGAAAATAGGAGGAAAAATGAGGAAAATATGACTAAAAATGGGGGAAAAATGGGGAAAATTGGGGAAAAATTGGGGAAAAATGGGGTTTGGGGTTACTGGTTTATACTGGGAGAGACTGGGTTATAGTGGGAGGGACTGGGAGGAGAAAAATGGGGAGAAATGGAGAAAATTTGGGGAAAAATGGGGAAAAATGGGGAAAATCGATGAAAAAATGGGGGGAAAATGGGGGAAAATGGGGAGGAAAGGGTTAAAAATGGGGGAAATTTGAATTGGGGTTACTGGTTTGTACTGGTTTGGGACTGGGAGTTACTGGTTTATACTGGGAGGGACTGGGAGGTGAGAAAATGTGAAAAAATGGGGAAAATTTGGGGAAAAATTGGGAAAATAGGGGGAAAATGGGGAGGAAAGGGTTAAAAATGGTGGAAAATGGGGTTTGGGGTTACTGGTTTGTACTGGTTTGTACTGGTTTGGGAGTGGGAGATACTGGTTTATGCTGGAGAGACTGGGAGGAGAAAAATGGAGAGAAATGGTGAAAAAATGGGGAAAATGTGACTAAAAATGGGGAAAATATGGGGGAAAATTGGGGTTTTCTTACTGGTTTATACTGGTTTGGGACTGGGAGTTACTGGTTTATACTGGTTTACACTGGGAGGGACTGGGAGGTGAAAAAATGGTGAAAATTTGAGGAAAAATGGTGAAAAATGTGGAAAATTACGAAAAATGGGGAAAAAATGGGGAAAATATGGGGAAAATGAGAAAAAATGGGGGAAAAGTGGGATTTTCTTACTGGATTCTTACTGGTTTATACTGGTTTGGGACTGGGAGATACTGGTTTGTACTGGGAGGGACTGGGAGGGGAGAAAATGGGGAGAAATGGTGAAAAAATGAGGAAAATAGGGGCAAAAATGGGGAAAAAATGACTAAAACTGGGAAAAAATGGGGAAAATTGGGGGAAAAATGGGGGGAAAATGGGATTTTCTTACTAGTTTATACTGGTTTGCACTGGTTTGGGACTGGGAGATACTGGTTTGTACTGGAAGGGGAAAAATGGTGAAAATTTGGGGAGAAAGGGTGAAAAAATGGGGAAAAAATGGGAGAAAAATGGGGAAAATAGGGGGAAAATGGGGAGGAAAGGGTTAAAAATGGGGAAAAATGGGGTTTGGGGTTACTGGTTTGGACTGGTTTGGGACTGGTTTATACTGGTTTATACTGGGAGGGACTGGGAGAGGAGAAAGGGTGAAAAAATGGGGAAAAATGGGGAAATTAGGGGAAAAAATGGGGAAAATATGACTAAAAATGGTGAAAAAACGGGAAAAATATGGGGAAAAATGGGGAGGAAAGAGTTAAAAATGGGGGAAATGGGAATTGGGGTTACTGGTTTGTACTGGTTTGTACTGGTTTGGGACTGGGAGATACTGGTTTGTACTGGGAGGGGAAAAATGGGGAAAATTTGGGGAGAAAGGGTGAAAAAATGGGGAAAATCGGTGGAAAAATGAGGAAAATATGACTAAAAATGGGAAAAAACCGGGGAAAATATGGGAGAAAATTGGGATTTTCTTACTGGTTTATACTGGTTTGTACTGGTTTATACTGGGAGGTGAAAAAAGGTGAAAATTTGAGAAAAAATTGTGAAAAAATGGGGAAAATTGGGGAAAAATGCGGAAAATTTGGGGAAAAAATGGGGAAAAATCGCAATTTTCTTACTGGTTTTACTGGTCCATACTGGTTTATACTGGTTTGTACTGGTCCATACTGGTTTATACTGGTCTATACTGGGAGGTGAAAAAATGGGGAAAAAAATGGGAAAATTGGGGAAAAAATGGTGAAAATTGGGGAAAAAATGGCCAAAAAATGAGGAAAAAATGGGGAAAAATGGGGAAAAAATGAGGAAAAATTGCGATTTCCATACTGGTTTATACTGGTTTGTACTGGTTTGTACTGGTTTATACTGGTTTGTGCTGGTCCCAGGAATTTCCACGTGTGGAACGACTGCTGGATGAAGCGCCCTGACCTCCCCGACGGCTACGACGGCTGGCAGGTGGTGGATGCAACACCCCAGGAGACCAGCAGCGGTACTGGTTATACTGGTTATACTGGTTACACTGGGAGGGACTGGGAGGGACTGGGAGGGACTGGGAGGGACTGGTTTGGGGTGGTTTGGACTGGTTTATACTGGTTTATATTGGTTTGGACTGGTTTAGACTGGTTTGGACTGGTTTGGGGTGGTTTGGACTGGTTTGGGGTGGTTTGGACTGGTTTATACTGGTTTGGGGTTGCTTATACTGGTTTATACTGGTTTATATAAATTTTAATTTCTTATACTGGTTTATACTGGTTTGGACTCGTTGGGACTGGTTTGGGGTGGTTTGGACTGGGAGGGACTGGTTTGGGGTGGTTTATACTGGTTTATACTGGTTTATATCAATTTTAATTTCTCATACTGGTTTATACTGGTTTATACTAGTTCTTACTGGTTTATACTAGTTTATAGCAATTCTAATGCTCTATACTGGTTTATACTGGTTTATACTGGTTTATACTGGTTTATACTGGTTTATACTGGTCCAAACCAGTCCAAACCAGTCCATAGTGGTCCATACTGGTTTATACTGGTTTATACTAATCCCTGACCCTCCCCACCCATACCACTTTATACTGGTTTATACTGGTTTATACTGGTTTATATTACTTTATACTGGTTTATACTGGTCTATACTGGTCCAAACCAGTCCAAACTGGTCCATACCGGTCCAAACTGGTCCAAACTGGTCCATACTGGTTTATACTGGTTTATACTGGTCCCTGACCCTCCCCAGCCATACCACTTTATACTGGTTTATACTGGTTTATATTACTTTATACTGGTTTATACTGGTTTATACTGGTCCAAACCAGTCCAAACCAGTCCAAACCGGTCCAAACTGGTCCATATTGGTTCATGCTGGTCCAAACTGGTTTATACTGGTCCATACTGGTCCATACTGGTTCATACCGGTCCATACTGGTCCATACCGGTCCATACCGGTCCATACTGGTCCATACTGGTCCATACTGGTCCATACTGGTTTATACTGGTCCATACTGGTTCATACTGGTCCATACTGGTCCATACTGGTCCATACTGGTCCGCAGGGCTGTTCTGCTGCGGGCCGTGCTCAGTCAAGGCTGTGAAGAACGGCGAAGTCTTCCTCAAGTACGACACGCCCTTCGTCTTTGCTGAGGTGGGTCCCACTGGTTTGTACTGGTTTGTACTGGTTTGTACTGGTTTGTACTGGGAGGGGGTTTGGGGCAGTTTTAGGTGTTGGAAATTGGGGAAAATCGTGAAAAAATGGTGAAAAAATTGGAAAAAATCGTTAAAATTTAGAAAAAGTCGGGAAAAAATTGGGGAAAATCGGGAAAAATTCCATACTGGTTTATACTGGTTTATACTGGTTTATACTGGTTTATACTGGCAGGGACTGGGAGGGGACTGGGACTTGCTGGGGTGGAATTTGGGGCAATTTGGGGCTTTGAAATGGTCAAAAATGGGGAAAAACGGGGAAAAATCGGGAAAAATCAGGAAAAATCGGGAAAAATTGAGAAAAATCTGGGAAAATGGGGAAAATTCTGCTCGGTCGATGCCAATGCGGGGCGGCGGGCGTGTCTATGCTAACGAGGGGCGTGGCCCGCCCATGCTAATGAGGTGGGCGTGGCCCGCCTATGCTAATGAGGTGGGCGTGGCCAGGTGAACAGCGACAAGGTGTACTGGCAGCGGCAGAGCCACGGAGGCTTCGCCGTGGTGCACGTGGAGGAAGGAGCCATCGGCCGCCGCATCAGCACGCTGGGCGTGGGGACCATGGC
Organism: Lichenostomus cassidix; assembly: GCF_008360975.1. Lineage (NCBI taxonomy): Eukaryota > Metazoa > Chordata > Aves > Passeriformes > Meliphagidae > Lichenostomus > Lichenostomus cassidix. The sequence continues at coordinate 374,263 of NW_028147270.1, read as the reverse complement.
CAGGGTGGACATCACTGACCAGTACAAGCACCCTGAGGGTAAACTGGGATGGACTGGGATGGACTGGGAGCAATGGGAATCAATGGAGATCAATAGGAGTCAATGGGGATCAATGGGTATGAATGGAGATCAATGGAAATCAATGGGAATCAGTGGGGATCATTGAAAATCAATGGGAACCAATTGGAATCAACGGGAATGAATGAGGATCAATGGGGATCGATGGGGATCAATGGAAGTCATTGGCAATCAATGGGGATCAATGGGAATGAATGGGAACCAATTGGAATCAATTGGAATCAATGGGAACCAATGGGGATCAATGGGCATCTATAGGGATCAATGGGACTCAGTGGGGATGAATGGGGATCAATGGAAATCAATGGGGATTGATGGGAACTAATGGGGATCAATGGGAACCAATGGGGATCAATGGGAACCAATGGGGATCAATGGGAATCAATGGGGATCAATGGGGATTAATGGAAATCAATTGGGATCAATGGGGATGAATGGGAACCAATTGGAATCAATGGGGATCAATGGGAATCAATAAGGATCAATGGGAATCAATGGGGATCAATAGGAATGAGTGGGAGTCAGTGGGGATCAATGGGGACCAATGGGGATCAATGGGAATCAATGGAAATCACTGGGAACCAATGAGGATCAATGGGAATCAATGGGAACCAATGGGAATGAATGGGGATCAATTGGAATCAATGGGGATCAATAGGAATCAATGGGAATCAATAGGAATCAATGGGAATCAATGGGGATCAATGCGAACCAATGGGAATCAATGGGAACCAATGAGAGTCAATTGAAATCAATGGGAATCAATGGGAATCAATGCAAATCAATGGGAATCAATGGAAATCAATAGGAACCAATGGGGATCAATGGGAATCAATAGGGATCAATGGGAACCAATGGCAACCAATGGCAACCAATGCACTTCCAGCTCACCCCATCCCCACCCAACCCCAACCACTAACCAATCAATAACCAATAACCAATCAATACCCAATCAATAACCAATATCCAATACCCAATCAATAATCAATAACCAATCAATAATCAATAGGCTCGGAGGAAGAGCGCCGCGCCGTCTCCACCGCCACCTCGCACGGCTCCCGCCCCCCCCGCCGAGGCCACGCCCCCCCGGGCGAGCTGTCCATCAAGCTGGGGGCGGGGCCAGCGGTGGCGGGGGCGGAGCTTGGGCTGTGGGCGGAGCTAAGGAACGCGGGGATCCAGCCAATCACGGTGCGGCTCAGGATGGCGCTGGGCGCGGTCAAGTACACCGGAGTGGCCGGAGAGGCTTTTCGGCACGAGCAGCACCGCCGGACCATCCCGCCTGGACAGGGTGGGACACTGCTTTGGACTGGGAGGGACTGGGAGGGACTGGGAGGGAAATGGGAGGGAACTGGGAGGAAAAAATTTGGGGTGAATCGGGTGAAATTTGGGGTTTTTATGGGGAAAAAATGGGGGAAAATTGGAGGTAAAGTGGGATTTTCATACTGGTTTATACTAGTTTGGACTGGGAGGGAACTGGGGGAAAAAATTTGGGGTGAATCGGGTGAAATTTGGGGGTTTTATGGGGAAAAAATGGGGGAAAATTTGAGTTAAAATGGGATTTTCATACTGGTTTGGTACTGGTTTGGGACTGGGAGATACTGGTTTGGACTGGGAGGGAACTGGGAGGGAAGTGGGAGAAAAAATTTGGGGTGAATCGGGTGAAATTTGGGGGTTTTATGGGGTGAAAATGGGGAAAAATGGAGGTAAACTGGGATTTTCATACTGGTTTATACTGGGAGGGTGCTGGGAACAAACTGGGAGGGACTGGGATGAACTGGAACAAACTGGGAGTTACTGGTTTGTACTGGGAAGGACTGGGAGAGTATTGGGATGGACTGGGATGGACTGGGATGAACTGGGCTGAACTGGGATGAACTGGGATGAACTGAGATAAACTGGGATGAACTGGGATGAACTGGGAGAGAGTTGAAGGCGTGAAAAATGAGCAGAAAAGGTGAAAAATGGGTGGAAAAGGGAGGAAAAAAGGGGTTTGGGGTTAATGATTTGTACTGGGATGGCACTGGGCTGGCACTGAGCTATACTGGGATAGCACTGGGCTATACTGGGATGAACTGGGCTGAACTGGTCTGAACTGGGAGCCCAATCCCCCCGCAGAGGACACGGTGACCATGACGGTGACGTACGCCGAGTACCAGCCCCACGTGGGTGACCAGGACGCCCTGAAGCTCACCGTGGTGGGAAGTGTCCAGGAAACGGGGCAGGTTCTGGCCAAGGAGCTCAGGGTCCGGCTGCACACCCCCGAGCTCACCCTGACGGTGAGGGGGATGATCCCGAAATTCCCGGGATTCCCGGGAAAAAGTTGGGAGAGGATGGGAGTTTGGGGGGATTGTGGGATTTGGGGGGAATTGTGGGGTTTTGGGATGGGGCTGAGGTGGGTGGGTAGACCTGGTGGCCCGAATTCCTCATTGAAAACAATGGGGTAGACCTGATGGCCCAAATTCCTCGTTGACTTCAATGGGGTAGACCTGATGACCAAAATTTCTCATTGACAGCAATGGGGTAGACCTGATGGCCCAAATTCCTCATTGAAAGCAATGGGGTAGACCTGGTGGCCCAAATTCCTGATTGAAAGCAATGGGGTAGACCTGGTGGCCCAAATTCCTCACTGAAAGCAATGGGGTAGACCTGCTGTCCCAAGGTCCCTGTTGACTTTAATGGGGTAGACTAGAGGTCCCAAATTCCTCATTGAAAGCAATGAGGTAGACCTGATGGTCCAAGGTCCCCGTTTACTTTAATGGGGTAGACTAGATGTCCCAATTTGCCTATTGGCTGTAATGAGGTAGACCTGCTGTCCCACTGTCTTAACTGGGTAGCCCAGCGGTGCCAATATCCCTATTGACTGCAATGGGTAGACTTGATCTCCCAATTTCCCCTTTGACTAGAATGGGGTAGACCTGATTTCCTGATTGGGTAGATCTGATGTCCCAAAAATCCCCATTTATCACAATGGGTAGACCTGATGTCCCAAAAATCCCCATTGATCACAATGGGTAGACCTGATGTCAAAAAATCCCCATTGCTCACAATGGGTAGACCTGATGTCCCAAAAAATCCCCCTTGCTCACACTGGGTAGACCTGATGGCCCAAAAAATCCCCCTTGATCACAATGGGTAGACCTGATCTCCCAAAAATCCCCATTGGTCACAATGGGTAGACCTGATAGCCAAAAATCCCCATTGATACAATGGGTAGACCTGATGTCTTTAATGCTTTATTGTCTTTAATGGGTAGACCTGGTGTCTGTTAAACCGCCATTGCTTTCAATGGGTAGACCTGATGCCCAGAATATTTTGGGGCCAAAAATGCCAATTTTGGGGTCCAAATCTTGCTAAAATATCATTATTTTTGAGCAAAAAAACTCATGTAGGGCTAAAAAATCACAATTTTGGGGCTGAAAACCTTTATTTGGGTTCAAAACAAAGAGTTTGAAGGTTAAAAATGGGGATTTTTTTGTGATTAAAAATGGGGATTTTTGGGGGATCAAAACTGGGATTATCTTGAGGTGAAAAATAGGGGTTTTGGGACTGGAATTTTCCGGGATGCAAACAGAAATTTTGGCTTTCCTGGCAGCTCCTGGGCCCAGCCGTGGTGGGGCAGGAGGTGCCGATCCAGGTGGTTTTCCAGAACCCTCTGCCCGAGCCTCTCACCGGGGCCTCGCTCAGGATGGAGGGGGCAGGAATCGCCTGCCCCAAACCAGTGGCACTGGGGTGAGACTGGGAGGGACTGGGAGGGAACTGGGAGGGACTGGGATGGACTGGGAGGGAACTGGGAGTGGATTGAGTGGGACTGGGATGAACCAGGAATGACTGGGATTGACTGGGACCCATTAAGCTCATACTGGGAGGGAAGAGGAGGACCACCATAGCGGTCCATACTGCTTTATACTGGTTTATACTGGTTCCAGCTCGGTGGGGGCGGGGCAGATGCTCCAGCTCAGCACAATCGGCAGTGGGGTAGACCTGCTGTCCCTAATTCCTTATTGACTATAATGGGGTAGACCTGCTGTCCGAAATTCCCCATTGACTATAATGGGGTAGACCTGCTGTCCCAAATTCTCCATTGACTATAATGGGGTAGACCTGTTATCCAAAATTCCCCCTTGACCATAATGGGGTAGACCTGCTGTCCCAATTTCCCCATTGACTATATTGGGGTAGACCTGCTGTCCCAATTTCCCCATTGACTAAAATTGGGTAGACCTGATGTCCCAATTTCCCCATTGACTATAATGGGGTAGACCTGCTGTCCCAATTTCCCCATTGACTATAATAGGGTAGACCTGCTGTCCCAATTTCCCTATTGACTATAATGGGGCAGACCTGCTGTCCCAATTTCCCCATTGACCATAATGAGGTAGACCTGGCCCAAATTCCCCATTGACTGCAATGTGGTAGACCTGCTGTCCCAAATTCCCCATTGACCATAATGAGGTAGATCTGGCCCAAATTCCCCATTGACTGCAATGGGGTAGACCTGCTTTCCCAATTTCTCCATTGACCATAATGGGGTAGACCTGCTGTCCCAATTTCCCCATTGACTATAATGGGGTAGACCTGCTGTCCCAATTTCCCCATTGACTACAATGGGGCAGACCAGATGTCCCAATTTCCCCATTGACTATATTGGGGTAGACCTGCTGTCCCAATTTCCCCATTGACTATAATGGGGTAGACCTGCTGTCCCAACTTCCCCATTGACTATAATGGGGTAGACCTGCTGTCCCAACTTCCCCATTGACTCCAATGGGATACCTTCACGGTCACTGGGCCCTACTGGTTTATACTGGTCTATACTGGTTCCAGGTCGGTGGCAGCGGGCCAGACCCTCCGCATCAGCCAATCAGTGACGCCGCTGAGGGCAGGACAGCGCCGCCTGGTGGCCGCCCTGGAGAGCGCCGCCCTGCCCCCCCTGCACGGCAGCCTCCAGTTCGAGGCGGCGCCAGACCCGACTGGGAGCACTGGGAACGCGACTGGGAGCACTGGGAACGAGGGAGGGCCGAACCGCAGGGGGAGGAGGAGGAGGGGCAGGCCGGCGGGGAGCACCGGGGGGTGAACTGGGAGCACTGGGAGCAGATTTGGGCCATACTGGGAGCACTGGGAGGGGACTGGGAGAGGATTTGGGTTGTAGTGGGAGCACTGGGAGGGGACTGGGAAGGGGTTTGGGCCATACTGGGAGCACTGGGAGGGCACTGGGAGGGGATTTGGGCCATACTGGGAGCCATTCTGGGAGCACTGGGAGAGGTCACTGGGCCATACTGGGCCATACTGGTCCATACTGGGAGGGGACTGGGAGGGGACTGGGAGGGGATTTGGGGATACTGGGAGCCGTTCTGGGCCATACTGGGAGCACTGGGAATTGTCACTGGGAGCACTGGGAGCCATACTGGTCCATACTGGGAGCACTGGGAGCCACACTGGTCCATACTGGGAGCCACACTGGTCCATACTGGGAGCACTGGGAGCCATTCTGGTCCATACTGGGAGCCACACTGGTCCATACTGGTCCATACTGGTTTATACTGGTCCATACTGGGAGCACTGGGAGCCACACTGGGAGCCCTACTGGTCCATACTGGTCCATACTGGTCCATACTGGTCTCTCCCCGTCCCTCCCAGTCCCCCCCAGCCCGTCCCGATGACGTCACCGCGCCCGCTGACGTCACTCTCCCGCCCTCCAATAAAAGCGCAGTTCCAAACCGCACCCGCGTGACGTCATTCCTGGGCGGGGTTTCGCCTCCTCGAGCCGCCCCGCCATTGGCTGCCGCGGCGGCCAATGGGGAGCGAGCGCGGGCTCGCGCGGCGGGGGGATGACGTCACTTTCCCGCGCCGCCGCCGTTACCGGAGCCTCACCGGAGCTGAGCGGAGCCGCGGCGGGCCGGGGCGGAAGTGACGTCAGAGAGCGCGGGGAGGGGGGAGGGGAGAGAGGATGGGCGGGAGTGACGTCAGGTGAGAGCGGGGGGGGAACTGGGAGGGACTGGGATGGACTGGGATGGACTGGGATGGACTGGGAGGGAACTGGGAGGGAACTGGTTTGTACTGGGAGGGACTGGGATTGAACTGGGATGGACTGGGATTGAACTGGGATGGACTGGGATGGAACTGGGATGGACTGGGATGGACTGGGAGGGACTGGGATGGACTGGGATGGCCAAACTGGTCCAAACTGGTCCATACTGGTCCAAACTGGTCCAAACTGGTCCAGACTGGTCCATACTGGTCCAAACTGGTCCATACTGGTCCAAACTGGTCCATACTGGTGCGCACTGCTCACCCCACCCCCTCTCCATTCCAGCCCCGCCCTCTCGCTCCGATTGGCTCTGGCCGGCGCCTGGTGGGCTCTCCGTGGGCGTGGCCCGGAGGGGCGTGGCGGCGGGGGGCGTGGCCTGGGAGGGCGTGGCTGGGCGCGGCTGCAGGCACTGTTCGAGACAGCCCTGGGCGTGGCGCCGGGGGCCTTGCGGGGCAAGCACCGCGACAGGCTGGGGCTGGGGCTGCGGGCACAGGTGAGGGACACACCGGGGGACAGCTGGGGACACTTTGGGGACACTTTGGGGATGCCTTGGGACACCTGGGACTCACCTGGGGACACTTTGGGGACACCTGGGGACACCTGGAGACACCTGAGACTCACCTGGGACACCTGGGGACACTTTGGGGACACCTGGGGACACCTGGGAAGGGTTTGGGGACACATTGGGGACACTTTGGGGATGCCTTGGGACACCTGGGACTCACCTGGGGACACCTGAGGACACCTGAGACCACCTGGGGACACTTTGGGGCCACCTGGGGCCACCTGGAGACAGCTGGGAGGGGCTTGGGGACACCTGGGACTCACCTGGGGACACCTGGGGACAGTTTGGGGACACCTGGGGATACCTGAGACTCACCTGGGGGCACTTTGGGGACACCTGGGGACAGCTGGGATGTGTTTGGGGACACTTTAGGGACAGCTGAGACTTACCTGGGGACACCTGGAGATACCTGGGAGGGGCTTGGGGACACTTTGGAGACACCTGGGACTCATCTGGGACACCTGGGGACAGCTGGGAGGGGTTTGGGGACACTTTGGGGACACTTTTGGGATGCCTTGGGACACCTGGGAGGGGCTTGGGGACACTTTGGGGACAGCTGGGAGAGGCTGGGTGACACATTGAGGACACTTGGGGACACCTGGGGACCCACCTGGGGACAGCTGGGGAGAGCTGGGGACACCTGGAGATACCTGGGAGTCACCTGGGAGGGGTTTGGGGACATCTGAGGACACTTTGGGGACACGTGGGGACACTGTGGGGACACCTGGGGATACCTGGGGACACTTGGGACACACTTGGGAGCAGCTGGGGACACTCTGGGGACACTTGGGGACCCACCTGGGGACACGTGGGAGGGGCTTGGGGACACCTGGGGTCACCTGAGACTCACCTGGGGTCACCTGGGAGGGCTTTGGGGTCACCTGGGGACACCTGGGGACATCTGGAGATACCTGGGGACACAGCTGGGGACAGCTGGGAGTCACCTGGGGGCATCTAGACACACCTGGGAGGGGCTTGGGGACACCTGGGAGTCACCTGGAGACACCTGGGACACCTCAGAGGGGTTTGGGACACTTTGGGGACACCTGGGGATACCTTAGACTCACCTAGGGACACCTGGGAGGGGTTTGAGGTCACACTGGGGACACTTTGGGGACGCCTGGGGACACCTTGGGACAGCTGAGACTCACCTGGGGGCACCTAGATACACCTGAGACCACCTGGGGACACTCTGGAGACACCTGGGGACACCTGAGAGGGGTTTGGGGACACTTTGGGGACACCTGGAGATACCTGGGAAAGGTTTGGGGACACCTGGGGGTCAGCTGGGGAGAGCTGGGGACATCTGGGGACACCTGAGACACACCTGGGGATGCATGGGGATGCATGGGAGGGGCTTGGGGATACTTTGGGGACACCTGGGGACGCCTGAGTGGGGCTTGGGGACACTCTGGGGACACCTGGGGTCACCTGAGACTCACCTGGGGACACTTTGGGGACACCTGAGACTTGCCTGGGCACACGTGGAGATACCTGGGAGGGGCCTGGGGACACCTGGGGACACACCTGGGACACCTGGGAGGTGTTTGGGGACACCTGGGGACACCTGGGACACACCTGGGGACACCTGGAGACACCTGGGAGGAGTTTGGGGACACTTTGGAGACACCTGGGACTCACCTGGGGTCACCTGGGAGGGGTTTGGGGACACTTTGGGGACAGCTGGGAAGGGCTTGGGGTCACCTGGGACCATGGTCAGGCCACGCCCACCCTGCCCAGGCCACGCCCACCCCATCCAAGCCACACCCCCTTTTCCCTTTTATAGACACTGGCTGCTCCCTAAGCCACGCCCACCCGCCAACCCCCCTCCCATTATAGTCAATGGGACCCTCAAAGCCACGCCCACTTCCCCTCTTGGCCACGCCCACCCGCCAAACCCCTCCCATTATGGTCAATGGGACACGCCAAGCCACGCCCCCTCCAGCCTTGGCCACGCCCACCCTCCAACCCCCACCCATTGTAGTCAATGGGACACTCCAAGCCACGCCCACTCCATCCCTAGCCACGCCCACCCTCCCAAACCCGCCCATTAGGGTCAATGGGACACTCCAAGCCACGCCCACTTTGCATAAGCCACGCCCACCCCCCAGGCCACGCCCCCTCTGTCTGCTCCTCCCCCAGGTGGTGACGTCATTGCTGCGGGAGGGAAGCCCCGCCCCCGAGGTGCTGGACGCGCTGGATTGGCTGTTCCCGGAGGGGGAGGGGCCACGGCCTGGCCACGCCCACTGGGTGAGAGCGGGAGGGACTGGGATGGACTGGGATTGAACTGGGATGGACTGGGATGGACTGGGATTGAACTGGGAGTAACTGGGAGCAACTGGGATTGACGTGTGTGTTACTGGGCCATACTGGGATGGACTGGGATGGACTGGGAGGTCACTGCGGTCATACTGGGATGAACTGGGAGAGGCTTTGGGAGCTACTGGGAATAACTGGGATGGACTGGGAGTCACTGGTTTGAACTGGGATGGAACTGGGATTGAACTGGGATGAACTGGGATGGACTGGGATGGAACTGGGATTGAATTGGGATGAACTGGGAGGGACTGGGATGGACTGGGATTGAACTGGGATTGAACTGGCAGTCACTGGTTTGAACTGGGATGGATTGGGAGGGACTGGGATGGACTGGGAGTTACTGGTTTGAACTGGGATGGACCCCTCCCCCCCTCCATGCCCATATATGGTCAGTGGGCGTGGCTAACCTCAGCCCCGCCCCCCAGGCAGGACAAGGGCGCCCCCTGGTGGCTCTGGCCGAGGAGAACTTCCGGGAGCAAGTGCTGGGAATTCTGGGAAGTGGGCGTGGCCTGCGCCGCTTCCTGCAGGTGAGACCAGTAGGGACCAGTATGGACCAGTATAAACCAGTATGGACCAGTATAGATCCACAGAAACTCATAGAAACCAGTATAAACCAGTATAGACCAGTATAGACCAGTATAGACCAGTATAAACCAGTATAGATCCATAGAAATCAATGGAAACTCCCAGAAACCAGTATAAACCAGTATGGACCAGTAAACCTCCCAGGGCTTCCCAGTCCATCCCAGTTCATCCCAGTTCATCCCAGTTCATCCCAGTCCATCCCAGTCCATCCCAGTATGGCCCAGTGACTCCCCTGGGAGTCCCCAGTTCAATCCCAGTCCCTCCCAGTATAAACCAGTATGGCCCAGTAAAGCTTCCAGTCCATCCCAGTTCAATCCCAGTAACTCCCAGTGATCACCCAGTTCAAACCAGTAAATCCCAGTTCCCTCCCAGTTCCATCCCAGTTCAGTCCCCGTGCTCCCCAGTCCCCTCCCAGTATAAACCAGTATGGCCCAGTAAAGCTCCCAGTCCCTCCCAGTCCATCCCAATTCCATCCCAGTTCAATCCCAGTGCTCCCCAGTCCCCTCCCAGTATAAACCAGTATGGCCCAGTAAAGCTCCGAGTTCAATCCCAGTCCATCCCAGTTCAATCCCAGTTCAATCCCAGTCCCTCCCAGTCCATCCCAGTCCATCCCAGTTCCCTCCCAGTTCAATCCCAGTCCCTCCCAGTCCCTCCCAGTATAAACCAGTTCAATCCCAGTTCCATCCCAGTCCCTCCCAGTCCCTCCCAGTCCCTCCCAGTTCAATCCCAGTCCCTCCCAGTCCCTCCCAGTATAAACCAGTTCAATCCCAGTTCCATCCCAGTCTCTCCCAGTTCCATCCCAGTCTCTCCCAGTTCCTCCCAGTCCCTCCCAGTCCCTCCCAGTTCAATCCCAGTTCCCTCCAGGACTACGGCTCCGTGTTCCGGAACTCTCTCTGCCACCTTTATTTGGAGTTTCTCCGTCGCCTCGACAGCGCCCTTCCCCCCCCCGACCTGCGCCAGGTGACTTCCGGTGGGCGTGGCCAACCCGGGTGGGCGTGGCCAGCAAGCCACGCCCCTTTCCCGCCAAGCCACGCCCATTTTGGGTCTAAACTCCGCCCCTTTTTCCTTATATGGTGCAGTTGGAGCAGCTCTGCCTAAGCCACGCCCCTCCCGGGCCACGCCCACACCCGCGGCCAATCCTGCGCCGCTATTTGGAGGAGGTTGGCCACGCCCACCCGGGTAGGCGGGGCTAGAGGGGAGGGGGTGGGGCTTCGTATGCAAATTAAGAAATTCTCCCCGAAATTCCCAGAAAAATATAAAAAAAGGTTAAAAATAAATCCCCAAAATTTCGGAAAAAATCCCCCAAAAATTCTTAGAAAATTCCAAAAATAGTCTCGAAAATGTCCCAAAAATTCCCAGAAAAATATAAAAAAGATTTTAAAAAATTCTCGAAAAAAATCCCCCAAAAAATCTTTCAAAATTCCCCAAAAATTCCCAGAAAAAATATTTAAAAAATTTTTTAAAATTCCCTAAAATTTCGTATGCAAATTAAGGGTTAAAGGGTTAATTTTTGGCTCCGCCCACAGCACCGTTGCCACGCCCACTCCCGGCTCAGCCGAGGCCACGCCCACTTCGCCGCAGGCTCCGCCCACTGCGCTTCACCCTCTATGGTAAGTCACGCCCACCTCATTAGCATAAAATTAGCCATTCTAATGAGGTTTTCAAGCAGCCAATCAGGTTGAGGGGGACGGGGTGTGGGCGTGGCTTCGGGGATGACGTCATCCAGGCTTTCCAAGGGGAAATTTTGGGGAAAATTCTCTTATTTTTGGGGAAGATTCTCTCATTTTTCGCGTTTTTCCCACCGGGAGGGTTTTGATTGGCTAAATCCGCTTTTTTCCAAAAATTCACCCAACCAATCGCAGCGCGAAACGGCTAGGGATGGGCGTGACGTCACCCGGCCTCCCAACCGGCCGATATTTGGGGTTAAAAACCCTAATTTTGGGTTAAAATCCCCAATTTCGGAGCTTCTCCCCCTCCTCCCCTCACGCCGCATCCAACATGGCGCCGCCCACAAAGCGCGGGCGGAAGTCGCTCGGATCAACCAATCACATTCATCGAGAGCCCGGAAGTGCTCTCCGAACTACAAACCGCCGCCATTTTTCACGCGGGCGGGCAGCCGGAAGTTGAGTGCGGGGGGGGCGGAGCGGCGTTCCCACTTCCGGCGGCACCCGGAGCGCCGCAGCCGCCACGATGCTGATCAAAGTCAAGGTCTTTTTTTTGGGGCGAAAAACGCGCAATTCGGGCAAATTTCCCGATTTCCCCACACCCCCCATGCGGGTGGGGAGGGTGGGTGCGGATTTGGGGTGAAAAGCGCGGGTTTTGGGGGTTTTTTGGGGGTTTTTAAGCGGGGGGAGGCCGTGAGGGGGGCGCGGGGCATTGTGGGATGGAGGAGGACCGAGCAATGGCGCCTCCTGCAGACGCTGACGGGGAAGGAGATCGAGATCGACATCGAGCCGACCGACAAGGTGAGACCAGTTTGGACCAGTTTGGACCAGTTTGGCCATCCCAGTCCATCCCAGTCCATCCCAGTCCATCCCAGTCCATCCCAGTCCATCCCAGTCCATCCCAGTCCATCCCAGTTCATCCCAGTTCAATCCCAGTCCATCCCAGTTCAATCCCAGTCCATCCCAGTCCATCCCAGTCCATCCCAGTCCATCCTAGTTCCATCCCAGTCCATCCCAGTCCCTCCCAGTCCATCCCAGTTCAATCCCAGTCCATCCCAGTCCATCCCAGTCCCTCCCAGTCCATCCCAGTTCAATCCCAGTCCATCCCAGTCCATCCCAGTTCCATCCCAGTTCAATCCCAGTCCATCCCAGTTCCATCCCAGTTTATCCCAAATCCCTGAAAATTTAGGAAAAAAATTCCCATAAAATCCCCCAAAATTCTAAAAAAAATCCCCAAAAATTCCCCGAAAAATTCCCAGAAAAATGTAAATAAAGATTAAAAAAAATTCCCCAAAAATCCCCAAAAATTCCCCCAAAAATGTAGAAAAGTATATTAAAAAAGTCCCAAAAATTCTAAAAAAATCCCCCAAAAATTCTTGAAAAATTCCCCAAAAATTCCCAGAAAAATGTAAAAAAATATATTAAAAAAATTCCCAAAAATTCCCCAAAATGATTCTTGAAAAATTCCAAAAAAATTCCCAGGAAAATGTAGAAAAAAAAATTTAAAATTCCCCAAAAATTCTGGGAAAAAACCCTCAAAAAATCTTGGAAAAATTCCCAAAGAATTCTTGAAAAATTCTCAAAAATTCCAGAAAAATAGAAAAAATGTTTTTAAAAAATTCCCAAAAAGATTCTTAAAAAAAAATCCCCAAAAATATTATTGAAAAATTCTCAAAAATTAAAAAATATATATTAAAATTCCCCAAAATTTCTGAAAAAAATCCCCAAAAAATCTTTAAAAATTCCCAAAAATTCCCAGAAAAATGTAGAAAAAATTCTAAAAATTCCCCAAAAATTCTGAAAAAAATCCTCAAACAATTCTTGAAAAATTCCCCAAAAATTCGTTAAAAATACAAATAAAATTCCCAGAAAAATGTAGAAAAAAAAATTTAAATTTCCCAAAAATGCTAAAAAATATCCCCAAAAAATTCATTAAAAATTCCCAAAAAATCCCTAAAAATGTAAAAAAAATATTAAAAATTCTAAAAAATTCTCCAAAAATTCTTGAAAAATTCCTCAAAAAAATTCCCAGAAAAATAAAAAAGATTTTGAAAAATTCCCAAAAATTTCTGAAAAAATCCCCAAAAATTCTTGAAAAATTCCCCAAAGATTAAAAAAAAAATCCAAAAAATTCCCAAAAAATTCCCAAAATTCCCAGGCTGACCCAGGTGTGTTCAGGTGTCCCAAATCCCAAGAAAATTGAGAAAAAAAGCAAAAAAAATGTCCAGAAAATCGAAAAAAATGCAAAAAAAAAAAAAATTCAAAAAAAAAAAAAAAATTCCCAAAAAATAAAAAAAAAATCAAAAAAAATTCCCAAAAAATTCCCAAAATTTTCCAGGCGTTTCCAGGTGTGTTCAGAGATCCAAATCCAATAAAAAATTGAAAAAAACCCCAAAAATATCTCCAGAAAAGCAAAAAAAAAAGCAAAAAAAATCCAAAAAAATTCAGAAAAAAATCTGAAAAAATTCCCAAAAAATTCCCAAAAAATTCCCAAAAAATCCCAGAAAGTTCCCAAAAATTCCCAAAATTCCCAAAACTCGTCCAGAGATTTTTTTTCCCCCCAGGTGGAGAAGATCAAGGAGAGAGTGAAAAATAAAAAAAAAAAAAACCTAAAAAAATTGGAAAAAATTAATTAAAAATTCCCCAAAAATTCCCAAAAATTTCCAAAAAATTCCAGAAATTCACTAGGTGTATCCAGGTGTCCCAAATCCAAAGAAAATTGGAGAAAAAAAGCCAAAAAAATCCTGGAAAAATAAAAAAAAAAGCACAAAAAAATTCAGAAAAAAGTCTGAAAAAAATTCCAAAAACTCCCAGAAAATTAAAAAAAATTCCCAAAAAATTCCCAGAATTCCCAGGCTGACCCAGGTGTGTTCAGGTGTCCCAAATCCCAAGAAAATTGAGAAAAAAAGCAAAAAAAAACTCCAGAAAATCGGAAAAAATTAAAAAAAAAAAAATTAAAAAAAAAAAGAAAATTCCCAAAAAATCAAAAAAAAATAAAAAAAAATTCCCAAAAAATTCCCAAAATTTCCCAGGTGTTTCCAGGTGTGTTCAGAGATCCCAAATCCAATAAAAACTGAGAAAAACCCCAAAAAATATCTCCAGAAAAGCGAAAAAAATGCAAAAAAAATCCAAAAAAATTCTTTAAAAATTCAAAAAAATTCCCAAAAAATTCCCAAAAATTCCCAAAATTCCCCAAACTCATCCAGATATTTTTTCCCCCCAGGTGGAGAGGATCAAGGAGAGAGTGAAAAATAAAAATAAAAAACATAAAAAATTGGGAAAAATTCAATAAAAAATTGGGAAAAAATTATAAAAAATTCTCCAAAAATTTCCAAAAGTTCCCAAAAATTCCCAAAATTTCCCAGGTGTGTCCAGGTGCATCCAGGTATCCCAAATTCCAAGAAACTTGTGAGAAAAAAGTCCAAAAAATCCCCAAAATTAAAAAAAAAAAGCAAAAAAAATCCAAAAAAATAAAAAAAAATCCCATAAAATTACCAAAAAATTCCCAAAAAATTCCAAAAAATTCCCAAAAAATTCCCAAAATTTCCCAGGCTGACCCAGGTGTGTTCAGGTGTCCCAAATCCCAAGAAAAATTGCCAAAAAAAAGCAAAAAAAACTCCAGAAAATTGAAATAAACTCAAAAAAAGTCCAAAAAAATTCCGAAAAAATTCCCAAAAATTCCCAAAAAATTCCCAAAAAATTCCCAGAGTTTCCCAGGTGTATCCAGGTGTGTTCACATGTCCCAAACCCAACCCAAAAAAATTTTTAAAAAGAAAAAAAAATTCCAAAAAATCGAAAAAAAATGCAAAAAAAATCCAAAAAAATTCCAAAAAAAAAATCCAAAAAATGCCCCAAAAATTCCCAAAAAATTCCCAAAAAATTCCCCAAATTTCCCAGGTGCATCCAGGTATCCCAAATCCCAAGAAAATTGAGAAAAAAAAGCAAAAAAGGTCTCTAGAAAATCGAAAAAAATGCAAAAAAAATTAAAAAAAAAAAAAAATCTGAAAAATTCCCAAAAAATTCAAAAAAATCCAAAAAAAATCCCAAAAAATTCCCAAAAAATTCCCAAAATTTCCCAGGTGTTTCCAGGTGTGCTCAGAGATCCCAAATCCAATAAAAAATTGAAAAAAAACCCCAAAAATATCTCCAGAAAAGCGGAAAAAAAGAAAAAAAAAAAAAAATCCGAAAAAATTCAAAAAAATTCCCAAAAAATTCCCAAAATTCCCAAAATTCCCCAAACTCATCCAGATATTTTTTCCCCCCAGGTGGAGAGGATCAAGGAGAGAATGAAAAATAAAAATAAAAAACTTTTAAAAATTGGAAAAAATTCAATACAAAATTGGAAAAAATTCATTAAAGATCCCAAAAAATTCCAAAAAATTCCCCAAAAATTCCAAGAATTTCCTAGGTGTATCCAGGTGTATCCAGGTATCCCAAATCCCAAGGAAATTGGGGGAAAAAAGCAAAAAAAATTCCCAGAAAAATAAAAAAAAAAGCAAAAAAATAAAAAAAAAAATCAGAAAAAAATCCCAAAAACTCCCAAAAAATTCCAAAAAATTCCCAAAAAATTCCCAAAATTCCCAAAATTCCCAGGCTGACCCAGGTGTGTTCAGATGTCCCAAATCCCAAGAAAATTGGGAAAAAAAGCAAAAAAAATCTCCAGAAAGTCAGAAAAAATGCAAAAAAATGCAAAAAAATTCCAAAAAAAATCTGAAAAATTCCCAAAAAATTCCAAAAAATCCAAAAAAATTCCCAAAATTTCCTAGGTGTATCCAGGTGTATCCAGGTATCCCAAATCCCAAGGAAATTGGGGAAAAAAGCAAAAAAAATTCCCAGAAAAATAAAAAAAAAAGCAAAAAAATAAAAAAAAAATCAGAAAAAAATCTGAAAAAATTCCAAAAATCTCCAAAAATTCCCAAAAAATTCCCAAAAATTCCCTAAAAATTCCCAAAACTCATCCAGATATTTTTCCCCCCCCAGGTGGAGAGGATCAAGGAGAGAGTGGAGGAGAAGGAAGGAATTCCTCCTCAGCAGCAGCGACTCATCTACAGCGGGAAACAGATGTAGGGAGTTGGGAAAATTGGGAAATTTGGGGGGAAAATGGGGAAAAATTTGGGAAAATTTGGGGGAAAAAATTGGGAAAATTTGGGGAAATTTTGGGGAAAATTTGGGGAAAATTTCAGTTAGATATGGAGAAGATTTGGGGAAAGTTTGAAGAAAATTAGGGAAAAATTGGGGAAAAATTGAGTTAGAAATGGAGAAAATTTGGGGAAAATTTTGAGGAAATTTTGGGGAAATTTGGGGAAAATTTCAGTTAGGTATGGAGAAAATTTGGGGAAAGTTTGAAGAAAATTTGGGGAAAATTTGGGGAAATTTGAAGAAAATTTTGGGGAAAAGTTGGAGGAAATTTGGGGGAAATTTGGGGAAAATTTGGGGAGAAATGGGGGGAAAATTGGGGAAAATTTGGGGGAAATTTGATCTAAAAATGGAGGAAATTTGGGGACAATTTGGGGAAAATTGGGGAAAATTTGAAGAAAATTTGGGGGGAAAATGGGGAATTAGGGAAAAATTTTGGTAGGAAAAATTGAGGGAAAATGGAGGAAATTTGGGGGAAAAATTGGGGAAAATTGGGGAAAAATAGGGGAAATTTGGGGAAAAAATGGGGAAATTTTGGGGAAAAATGGAAAATTTGGGGGAAAAATGTGGGAAATTTGGGGGAAATTTGACTTAAAAATGGCAAAAAATTGAGGTAAAAAATGGTGAAGATTTGAGTTAAAAATAGGGAAAATTGGGGAAATTATGGGGAAAGTGTTGGGGAAAATGGGGAAAATTTGGGGGAATTTTGGGGTAAAATTTGGGGAAAAATCGGGAAATTTTGGGGAAAATTTGGGGAAAATTGGGGAAATTTTGGGGAAAATTTGGGGAAAATGTGGGGAAAATTGGGCAAAAAATGGGGAAAATTCGGGGAAATTTGGTGGGAATTTGTGGGGAAAATTTGGGAAAAATTTGGGGAAAAATTTGGGGAATTTGGGGAGAAATTGGGAAAATTTGGGGGGAAATTATGGGGAAAATTTTGGGGAGAAATGGGGAAATTTGGGTTAAAAATGTGGGAATTTTAGGGGAAATTTGGGTTAAAATGAAGAAAATTGGAGTGAAAAATGGGAAAAATTTGAGTTAAAAATTGGGGAAAATTTGGGTTGAAAATGTGGGAAATTTGGGGGAAATTTGGGGGAAAAATGGGGAAAAATTGAGGTAAAAATGAGGAAGATTTGGGTTGAAAATGGGGAAATTTGGGGAAATTTGGGGAAAAATGAGAAAAATTTGGGGGGAAAGTGGGAAAATTTGGGTTAAAAGTGGAGGAAATTTGAGAGAAGATTGGGAGAAAAATGTGGGGAAATTTGGGGAAAATTTGAGGAAATTTGGGGAGAAATTGGGGAAATTTGGGGAAAAAATGGGAAAAATTTGGGGAAAATTTGGGGAAAGTTTGGGGAAATTCTGGGGAAAGTTTGAAGAAAATTTGGGAGAAAAATGGGGAAAATTTGGAGAAGTTTTGGGTGAAAAATGGGGAAAATTTGGGCAAAATTTGAGAAAATTTGGGGAAAAAATGAAGGAAATTTGGGTAAAATTTGGGGGGAAATGGCAAAAAATTGAGGTAAAAATGAGGAAGATTTGGGTCGAAAATGGGGAAAGTTGGGGGAAATTTTGGGGAAAAATGAGAAATATTGGGAGAAATTTTGGGGGAAAATGTGGGAAATTTGGGGGAAAAATATGGGAATTTGGGGGAAAGTTTGGAAAAATTTGAGGGAAATTTGGGGAAATTTTGGGGAAATTTGGAGGAAAAATGGGGGAAATTTGGGGGAAATTGGGGAAAAATTTGGGGGAAATATGGGAAAAAAATTGGGGAAAATTTGGGGAAAAAATGGGCAGAATTTGGCTGAAAAATGAGGGGAAAATTTGGGGAAAAATGGGGGAAATTTGGGGGAAAATTGGGAAAATTTTGGGGAAAATTTGGGGAAAATTTCAGTTAGATGTGGAGAAAATTTGGGGAAAGTTTGAAGAAAATTTGGGGAAAATTGGGGAAAATTTGAGTTAGAAATGGAGGAAATTTGGGGAAAATTTGGGGGAAATTTGAGGAAAATTTGGGGGAAATTTGGGGAAAAATGGAATAAATTTTGAAGAAAAATTTGGGGGAAAAATTTGGGGAAATTTTGGGGAAATTTGGGGGGAAAATTGGGGAAATTTGGGGGAAATTTGGCAAAAATTTGGGTTGAAATTTGGGGGAAAATTTGGGGAAAAAATTTGAGAAAAATGTGGAAAAAAATGGCAGAAATTTGGGGGGAAATTAGGTGAAAATGGGAAAAATTAGGGAAAAATGGGGGAAATTTCCGGGAAATTTGGGAAAAATTGGGGAAAATTTTGGGGAGAAAATGGGGAAAATTGGGGGAAATTTGGGGAAAATGGGGGAAAATGTGGGAAAAATTTGGGGAAATTGGGGGAAATTTGGGGGGAAAATGGGGAAAAAATGGGAAAAATTTGGGAAAAATTTGGGGGAAAAATTGGGAAAATTGTGGGAATTTGGGGGAAATTTTGGGGAAAAATTTGGGGAAAAATGTGGGAATTTTGGGGAAAAATGGCAAAAAATTGAGGTAAAAAATGGGGAAGATTTGGGTTAAAAATGGAGGAAATTTGGGGGACAATTTAGGAAAAAAATGGGGAAAATTTGGGTAAAAATGTGGGAAAATTGGGGGAAAATGGGGAAATTTCGGGGAAATTTGTGGAAAAATGGGAAAAATTGGGGAAATTTGGGGGAAAATGGGAAAAATGGGGAAAATTTGGGGGAAATTTTGGGAAAATTTGAGTTAGATATGGAGAAAATTTGGGGGAAATTTGGGGACAATTTGAGGAAAATTTGATTAAAAATTGGGGGGAAAATATGGGAATTTAGGGGAAAATTTGGGGAAACATTTGGGAAAAATTGGGTTAAAATTGAGGCAAATTTGGAGGAAAAATCTGGGAATTTGGGGGAAATTTTGGGGAAATAATGGGAAAAATTTGGGGAAAAATTGGGGAAATAATGGGAAAATTTTGGGGGGAAAATGGGAAAATTCAGGGAAAATTTGGGGGAAATTTGATTAAAAATTGGGGGGAAAATGTGGGAATTTAGGGGGAAAATGGGGGACATTTGGGGAAAAATTTGGGGGAAATTTGAAAAAAATTTGGGGGGAAATGGCAAAAAATTGAGGTAAAAATGTGAGAATTTAGGAAAAATGGAAAAATTTGGGGAAAAATTTGGGGAAATTCTGGGGACATTTCGGGGAAAAATTGGAGGAAGATTGGGGAATATTTAAAGGAAAATTTGGAGAAAATTGGGGAAAAATGGGGGAAAGTTTGGAGCTAAAAAAAGGGGAAATTTGTATTCAAAATGGAGAAAATTTGGGTTAAAAATTGAGAAATTTAGGGTTAAAAATGGAGAAAATTTTGGTTTAAAAATGGAAAAAATTGGGTTCAAAATGCAGGAAATTTGGGTTCAAAGTGCGAAAATTTTGGGTTCAAAATGGGGAAAGTTGGAGTTAAAAACGGAGAAAATTTGGGTAAAAATTAAGAAAATTTGGGTTAAAAATTAGGAAATTTGGGATGAAATTGGAGAAAATTGGGAATTCAAATGGAGAAAATTTGGGGCGAAAAAAGGAGAAATTCGGGAGGAAAATGAGGTTTGAAATGGGAAATTTTGGGTTAAAAATCAGGAAAATTTGGGGAAAATTTGGGTTTAAAATGGGGAAATTTGGCTTTAAAATGGGGAAATTTGGGGGGAAAAATGGGAGAAAAATAGGGAAATTTGGGGGGAAAAATGGGGAAAAATTGGGAAAAATTTTGGGGGAAATTGGGTGAAAAATGGGGAAAAATGTGGGAAAATTGTGGAAAATTTGGGGAAAATTTGGGTTAAAAATGGGACAAATTTGGAGGAAAAATCTGGGAATTTGGGGGAAATTTTGGGGAAAAATGGGGAAAATTTGGGGACAAATTGGGGAAAAATTGGGGAAATAATGGGAAAAATTTGGGGGGAAAATGGGAAAATTCAGGGAAAAATGGGAAAAATTTGGGAGAAAATTGGGGAAAATTTGGGGAAAATTTGGGTTAAAATTGGGGAAAATTTTGAGGAAAAATCTGGGAATTTGGGGGAAATTTTGGGGAAATAATGGGAAATATTTGGGGGAAAATTGGGAAAATTCAGGGAAAAATGGAAAAAATTTGGGAGAAAATTTTGGGAAAATTTGGAGGAAAAATCTGGGAATTTGGGGGAAATTTTGGGGAAAAATGGGGAAAATTTGGGGACAAATTGGGAAAAATTTGGGAGAAAATTTGGAGGAAAATCTGAAGAAAATTTGAAGAAAATTTGGGGAAATTTTGGGGGAAAAAAGGTGGGAATTTTGGGGGAAAATGAGAAAAATTTGGGTTAAAAATGGGGAAAGCGGAACTTTCAGCCGAAAGTGGGCGTGGCCGGAAGCGCTCCATCCGGAAGTGGGCGTGGCCGGAAGTAGTGAGCAGAAAGTGGGCGTGGCCGGAAGCGGCTCCAACCGGAAGTGGGCGTGGCCTCGCTGACCACACCCCTTTTTTTTCTCTTTCCCGTTTTTTAGGAACGATGAGAAAACAGCCGCCGACTACAAGATCCAGGGCGGCTCCGTCCTCCACCTGGTGCTGGCCCTGCGGGGGGGCGTGGCCACGCCCTGAGCCCACTTCCGGTCACGCCCACTTCCGCTGGCCACGCCCACTTTCCCCTCCCGGAAGTTGTTTTTCCCTTCCCTTCGGGTTTGGTTGTTATTTAATAAAAGGTTGCGGCCGGTGACGTCATCGGCGGGTTGGTGACGTCATCGGGGTGGTTGTGAGGTCATTTCCAGGTCTGTGATGTCATTTCCTGGTTTGTGATGTCATTTCCGGGTTCGTGATGTCATTTCCGGGTTCGTGACGTCATTTCCGGGTTGAAATTGGGAGTTTTGGGGGGAAATTTGGGGTTTTTTTGGGGGGAAAAAGAGGATTTTTAGGGGAAATTTGGGGAAAATTTGGGTTAAAAATGGGGACATTTGGGCGGAATTTTGGGGAAAAATGGGAAAAATTTCGGGGAAATTTGGAGAAAAAATGGGGGAAATTTGGGGGAAATTTGGGGAAAGTTTGGGGGAAAATTTGGGGAAAAATTGGCTTAAAAATTGGGGAAAATCTGGGTTTAAATTGGAGGAAATTTGAGTTGGAAATGGAGGAAATTTGGGTTAAAAATGGGGAAATTTGGGGCTAAAAGAAGAGAAATTCGGGAGGTAAAATGAGGTTTAAAATTGGGGAAATTATGGGGAAAATTTGGGGAAAAATGGAGGAATTTTGGGGGAAAATTTGGGTTAAAAATGGGGAAATTTGGGAGAAATTTTGGGGAAAAATGAGAATGATTTGGGGGAAAAATTGGGTGAAATTTGGAGAAATTTTGGGAAAAATTGGGACAATTTTGGGGAAGAAAATTCGAATTTTTGGGGAAAAAAGGAGGAATTTTGGGGGAAAAATGAGAAATTTTGGGGAAAAATGGAAAATTTTAGGGAAAATTTGGGGATTTTTTTGGGAAATAATAAATTTGAGGGGAAAATTGGGGAATTTTGGAGAAAAATTTGGGATTTTTTGAGGGGGAAAAAGAGGATTTTTAGGGGAAATTCTCACCAAAATCTCACAAAAATGTGATTTTGGGGAGAAAAAAGGAATTTTAGGGGAAAATTGCGAGAATTTTGGGGAAAAAATGCGAACTTTTGGGGAAAAAATGAGACATTTTGGGGGGAAAATGGAGAATTTTAGGAAAAATTTGGGGATTTTTTTGGGAAATAATAAATTTTAGGGAAAAATTGGGAAATTTTGGGGAAATATTTGGGAATTTTGGGGAAAAAAATTCGATTTTTGGGTAAAAAATGAAGAATTTTTGGGCGAAAATGAAGAATTTTGAGCAAAATTTGGACAATTTTGGGAAAAAAATTCGAATTTTTGGGGAAAAAATTAAAAATTTTGGGGGAAAACCCAAGAAATTGGGGAAAAAAATTGGAATTTTGGGTCCAAAAGTGGAAATTTGGGGGAAAACCTGGAGAATTTTGCATCAAAAATTGGAAAATTTTGAGGAAAAATATGAATTTTTTTATAATTTGGAAATTTTGGGTCGAAAATTGGGAATTTTGTGTCTAAAAAGTGTCAGAATTTGGGGGATTTTGGTTGGAAAATTGGGAAATTTTGGGTCGAAAATTGGGAAAAATTTGGATCCCAAATGGGAAATCTTGGGGGGAAAAACGTGGGAATTTTTTGGGTCAAAAATGGAAATTTTTGGACGAAAATCGGGAAATTTTTTTTTTTTGACAAAAATGTTGCAAATTGGGTGGAAAAATTCGGAATAAATTCCGTCAAAAATCGGCATTTTTAGCCCCAAATTTATCATTTTTAGCACAAAAATCACCATTTTGGCCCCAAAATGTTCATTTTTAGCACCAAAATCACCATTTTTAGCCTCAAAATCACCAATTTAGCACCAAAACCATCATTTTTAGCCCCAAAATTTTCATTTTTACCCCCAAAATCACCATTTTTAGCCCCAAAATCATCATTTTTACCCCAAAAATCTCCATTTTTAACCCCAAAATGTTCATTTCCCCCCAAAATCATCATTTTTAGCCCCAAAAATTATAATTTTTAACACGAAAATCACCATTTTTCTCCCCAAAAATTATCATTTTTTACTCAAAATTCTCATTTTGCTCCCAAAAAGAACTAATTTAGCCCCAAAATCACCATTTTTAGTCCCAAAATCCTCATTTTTAACCCCAAAATCACCATTTTTAGTCCCAAAATAATAATTTTTACCACCAAAATCTTCATTTTTCTTCCCAAAATCATCATTTTTCTCCCCAAAAATTATCGTTTTTACTCAAAATTCTCATTTTTCTCCCAAAAAGAACCAATTTTCCCCCAAAATCCCAATTTTTAGCCCCAAAATTAGCATTTATAACACTAAAATTAACGTTTTTCGCCCCAAAATCTCCATTTTTAATCCCAAAATGTTCACTTTTAATCCCAAAATTGTCATTTTTTGCCCCAAAATCACCATTTTTACCACCAAAATCATCATTGTTAGCCCCAAAAATTATCATTTTTAACACCAAAATTCTCATTTTTATCCCCAAAATTATCATTTTTAGCCCCAAAATATTCATTTTTATCTCTCAATTCTCATTTTTCTCCCCAAAAGCACCAATTTTTGGCCCCAAAATTCTCATTTTTCTCCCCAAAATCACAATTTTTAGCCCCAAAGTGTTCATTTTTAGCACCAAAATCTCCATTTTTAGCCCCAAAAGAATAATTTTTAGCCCCAAAATCACCATTTTAACCCCAAAAATATCATTTTTCGCCCCAAAATCAGCATTTTAAACTCTCAATTCTCATTTTTCTCCCCAAAAGCACCAATTTTTTGCCCAAAAATGTTCATTTTTAGCCCCAAAATCTCCATTTTTATCACCAAAATCATCATTTTTCGCACCAAAAGTATCATTTTTAGCCCAAAAATCTCCATTTTTAACCCCAAAATGTTCATTTTGAATCCTAAAATGATCATTTTTAGCTCCAAAATCATCATTTTTCTCCCCAAAAATTATCATTTTTTACTCAAAATTCTCATTTTGCTCCCAAAAAGAACCAATTTAGCCCCAAAATCCCCATTTTTAACCCCAAAATCTCCTTTTTAACCCCAAAATCACATTTTTAACCCCAAAATCATCATTTTTAGCCCCAAAATAATAATTTTTACCACCAAAATCTTCATTTTTCTTCCCAAAATCATCATTTTTCGCCCCAAAAATTATAAATTTTTACTCAAAATTCTCATTCTTCTCCCAAAAAGAACTAATTTAGCCCCAAAATCACCATTTTTAACCGCAAAATCACCATTTTGGCCCCAAAATGTTCATTTTTAGCCCCAAAATCCTCATTTTTCTCGCCAAAATCACCATTTTTAGCACCAAAATCACCACTTTTAGCCCCAAAAATTATCATTTTTAGCCCCAAAATCACCATTTTAACCCCAAAATCTCCATTTTTAGCCCCAAAATAATAATTTTTACCACCAAAATCTTCATTTTTCTTCCCAAAATCATCATTTTTCGCCCCAAAAATTATAAATTTTTACTCAAAATTCTCATTTTTCTCCCAAAAAGAACCAATTTAGCCCCAAAATCACCATTTTTCGCCCCCAAAATCACAATTTTTAACCCCAAAATTTCCATTTTTAACACCAAAATTATGATTTTTAACCCCAAAATCATCATTTTTAACTCTCTAATTCTCATTTTTCTACCCAAAATTTTCATTTTTAGACCCAAAATCATAATTTTTAACCCCAAAATGTTCAAATTTAGCCCCAAAATCACCATTTTTAGCCCCAAAAATTATCATTTTTACTCAAAATTCCCATTTTGCTCCCAAAAAGAACTAATTTAGCCCCAAAATCCCAATTTTCAGCCCCAAAATCCTCATTTTTCTCCCCAAAATCATCAATTTAGCCCCAAAAATTATCATTTTTAGCCCCAAAATCCCAATTTTCAACCCCAAAATCCTCATTTTTCACCCCAAAACCTCCCCTTTAAAACAAAAAACCATCGAGCAGTCCTCCAACCCCGCCAGCGCGCCTCACTTCCGGTGCCCTTCCGCCCTCACTTCCGCTTCCTCTATGCTCCCAACATGGCGGCGCCCAGCATTTCCAAGATGTCGGCGCCCACGCTCCGCCAGCTCCTGACGGAGATTTTGGAGCCAAATAACTGCGGAATTCGCCAAGTAATCCGGATTTTCGGGATACATTTGGGATATTTGGGGAATTTGGGAATTTTTGGGATGATTTTGAGGTGTTTTTAGGCCACCGGGAGGCTGCGGGAGGCGCTGGAGGATCCGGAGGCGCTGCGAGGCCTGCTGGAGCTGCTGAGGGAGGAGGAGAAGCCGCAGGTGGGAAATTTGGGGAAAATTTGGGGTTTTTTGGAAATTTGGGGGAAATTTGAGGGATTTGGGGAAGTTTGGATAGGTTTCGGGGGAATTTTGGGGTGATTGGGAGGATTTTTGGGATTTTTTCGCGCATTTTCGGGTTTTTTGGGGGGATTTTGGGAGATTTTTTTGGATTTCGGGAGATTTTTTTGGGGTTTTTTGAGATATTTTTGGGGGATTTTTGGGATTTTTGGGGTTTTTTGGGGAAATTTGGGGGAATTTTGGGGATTTTTTGGGAGATTTGGGGTCTTTTGGGGAATTTTTTTTAATTTTGGAGATTTTTGGGAGGATTTTGGGGTTTTTTAGGGGATTTTTGGGATTTTTGGGGGTTTTTTGGGGGATTTTTTTTTTATTTTTCTGGGATTTTTGGAGAGTTTTTGGGATTTTTGGGGTTTTTTTGGGGGATTTTTTGGGAGATTTTTTGGGATTTTTTGAGGATTTTTCTGGGATTTTGGGGGATTTTTTTGATTTTTAGGATTTTTTAAGGATTTTTCTGGGGATTTTTGGGGGTTTTTGGGGGATTTTGGGAAATTTGGGGGAATTTTGGGGAAATGTGAGGATTTTTGGGGGATTTTTTGGATTTTTTTTGTTTTTTCGGGAAATTTGGGGGAATTTTTGGGGAAATTTGGGGAAATTTGGAGTTTTTTGGGGAAATTTTGGGGATTTTTGGGGAGATTTGGGGGATTTTTTGGGGAGTTTTGGGGTCTTTTGAGGACTTTTTTTTGAATTTTGGAGATTTTGGGGTTTTTTAGGGGATTTTTGGGATTTTTTGGGGATTTTTTTTGGGATTTTTGGGAATTTTGAGGGATTTTGGGGGGAAATTGGGAAGATTTTGGGGATTTTTTGGGAGATTTTGGAGATTTTTGGGAGGATTTTGGGGGAATTTGGGGGATTTTTGGGGATTTTTTGGGGATTTTTTTGGATTTTTTTTTTATTTTTTGGGGAAATTTGGGGATTTTTGGGTTTTTTTGGGGATTTTTAGGGGTTTTCTGGGATTTGGAGGAATTTTTGGAGGATTTTTTTTGATTTTGCGGATTTTTTGGGGTTTTTTTGGAGATTTTGGGGTTTTTTTGGGGGTTTTTTGGGTGGAATTTTGGGGTTTTTTGGGGAATGTTTTTGGAATTTTGGAGATTTTTGGGAGGATTTTGGGGTTTTTTAGGGGATTTTTGGGATTTTTGGGGTTTTTTTGGAGGATTTTTGGGAATTTTGAGGGATTTTGGGGGGAAATTGGGAAGATTTTGGGGATTTTTTGGGAGATTTTGGAGATTTTTGGGAGGATTTTGGGGATTTTGGGGGAATTTGGGGGATTTTTGGGGATTTTTTGGGGATTTTTTTGGATTTTTTTTTAAATTTTTTGGGGCAATTTTGGGGATTTTTGGGTTTTTTTGGGGATTTTTAGGTGTTTTCTAGGATTTGGAGGAATTTTTGGAGGATTTTTTTTTGATTTTGCGGATTTTTTGGGGTTTTTTTTGGAGATTTTGGGGTTTTTTGGGGGGTTTTGGGGAATTTGGGGGCATTTTGGGGATTTCTGAGCATTTTGAGGAGATTTGGGTGAATTTTGGGGGAATGTGGGGAGATTTTACAGATTTTTGGAGATCTTTTGGAATTCTTTGGGGATTTTGGGGATTTTTAGGGAACTTTGGGGATTTTTTTTGGGTTTTGGGGGATTTGGGGATTCCTGAGGGGGTTTGGGGGAAGTTTGGGGTGG
The DNA here is from genome assembly GCF_008360975.1 of Lichenostomus cassidix. NCBI lineage: Eukaryota > Metazoa > Chordata > Aves > Passeriformes > Meliphagidae > Lichenostomus > Lichenostomus cassidix. Next base: position 347,279 of record NW_028147270.1, on the reverse strand, counting down.
ATTTGGGGAAGATTTTGAGGGATTTGGGGGAAATTTTGGGAAGATTTGGGGAGATTTGGGAGGATTTGGGGAGAATTTGGGGTCCTGATGGGATTTTGGGGAAGAATTTTGGAGGATTTGAGGAATGTTGGGGAATTTTTGGGGTAATTTCGGAGAATTTTGGGGAGATTTGGAAAGATTTTGGGGGAGTTTGGGAAATTTTGGGGGAATTTGGGGAAGATTTATGGGGATTTGGGGAGATTTAGGGGAAATTTGGGAAAATTTGGGGGATTTTTTGGGATTTTTTTTGGATTTTGGGGATTTTTCAGGGATTTGGGGGATTTTGGGGAAGTTTGGGGTAGATTTGGGGAGGATTTTGAGGGATTTTTGAGGGTTTTTTGGGGTATTTTGGGGGAAATTTGGGGATTTTTGGGGATTTTTGGGGGATTCTAGGGATTTTGGGAATTTTTGGGAAGATTTTGTGAATTCTTTGGGGGATTTTTGGGGCGAATTTGGGAGATTTTTAGGGGATTTGGGGAGATTTTTGGGGACTTTTTGGGGCATTTTTGGGAAGATTTTTCAGATTTTGGGGGATTTTGGGAGTTTTTTTTATTTTGGGGAGATTTGGGGATTTTGGGGGGGTTTTGCGGATTTTTTTTGGATTTTTGGGGGAATTTTGGGATTTTTGGGGAGGATTTGGGGATTTTGGGGATCCAGGATAACAATTTTCATGGAATTTTGGGGGAATTTTGGAAGATTTTGGGGGAAATTTTGGCTCATTTAATGGGAAAAATGGGAATTTTGGGGAAGATTTGGGATAATTTGGGGGAATTTGGGGAAGATTTGGGATTTCCCAGCTGGGATTTTTGGGAATTTTGGTGGATTTTTTGGGAGTTTGGAATTTGGGAATTTGGAATTTGGATTTTTGGGAATTTTGGGTTGATTTTGGTGGATTTGGGGGTTTCTTGGGTTGGATTTTTGGGAATTTTTGGTGGATTTTTGGTAGATTTTGGGGAATTTTGGGATTCTCAGGTTGGATTTTTGGCAATTTTGGGATTTCTGATTGGGATTTTTGTTGGATTTTGGGTTGGTTTGAGGGGATTTTTGGGAATTTTGGGAATTTGGGTGGATTTTTGGGATTCCCTGTGTGAATTTTTGGGAACTTTGGGATTTCCCACATGGGATTTTTGGGAATTTCCATTGATTTCACTGGATTTTGGGGAATTTTTCAGAATTTTGGCACTTCCTGGTTGGGATTTCTGGGAATTCCATTGGATTTTTGGGAATTCTGTTGGATTTTTGGGAACGTTGGGCTAATTTTGGTGGATTTTTGGGAATTTTGGTCGATTTCAGTGGATTTTTGGGAATTGTGGGAATCTCAGGTTGGTTTTTTGGGGTTTACTGGGTGGGATTTTTGGGAATTCTGATGAATTTTAGGGAATTTTGGTAGATTTTTTTGAATTTTCATGGGTTTTTGGAAATTTTGGTGGATTCTTGGGAATTTTTTGGATTCCAGGGTGAAATTTTGGGAATTTTTGGGGTTTCCTGGGTAGATTTTTGGGAATTTGATGGATTTGGGGGAATTTTGGGCTAATTTTGGTGGATTTTTGGCAATTTCATGTGGATTTTGGTGGATTTTTGGGAATTTTGGGCTAATTTTGGGGTTTCCTGGTTGGGAATTTCAGTTAATTTTGGTGGATTTTTTAAAAATTCTGTGGGATTTTTGGGAATTTTGGGGTTTTCCATGTGGGATTTTTGGGAAATTCCGGTGTATTGTTGGGAATTTGGGTCAAATTTTTGGGAATTTTTGGATTTCCTGTGTGAATTTTTGGGAATTTTTGGGAATTTTGGGAATTCCCGCCCCAGCTCCGCTCTCTGGCCGCCGTTCTGCTCCGGAGGATCCTCCGGAAACTTCCAGAAGATCTGCTGGACAGGTGGGCGTGGCCTGGGAAAGGGGGCGGGGCTTAAATCCCATAGGAATGAATGGGGAGTGGGCGGGGCTTAGCTCCCATTGGAATGAATGGGGAGTGGGCGGGGCTTGAGTCCCATTGGAATGAATGGGGAGTGGGCGGAGCTTAAATCCCATTGGAATGAATGGGAGTGGGCGGGGCTTGAGTCCCATAGAAAACAATGGGGAGTGGGCGGGGCTTAACTACCATAGGAATGAATGGGGAGTTGGCGGGGCTTAACCCCCATTGGAAACAATGGGGAGTGGGCGGGGCTTAGCTCCCATTGGAATGAATGGGGAGTGGGCGTGGCTTAACTACCATGGGAAACAATGGGGAGTGGGCGGGGCTTAACTCCCATTGGAATGAATGGGAGAGTGGGCGGGGCTAACTCTGGCCACGCCCCGTTTCCAGGCTGCCGCTGCTATTGGTCGAAGCTCTGGATGCAGAGACAGAGTGAGTTGGGAAAAGGCGGGAAATTGTCAAATTTTGGGAGTTTTTGGGGGGAAAATTGGGGAAATTTGGGAATTTTGGGAGAAAAATTTGGGGATTTTGGGGAAGAAATTTGGGAATTTTGGGGGAAAATTTGGGGGAAATTGGGAATTTTGAGAGAAATTTGGGAATTTTGCAGGAAAATTGGGAAATTTGGGGAAATTTTGGGGAAAATTTGGGAAAATTGGGGAAAAATTGGGAAATTTTTGGAAAAATTTGGGGGAAAATTGGGAATTTTGGGGGAAAAAATTGGGAATTTTGGGGGAAAATTGGAGATTTTGGCTGAAAAATTCAGATTTCTTTGGCTAAAATAATCCAAATTTTGGTGGAAAAATCAGAATTTTTGAACTAAAAAAATGCAGTTTTTGTTTTTTAAAAAATCTCATTTTTCTGCTAAAAACTGGGAATTTTGTCCTAAGATTTGGGAATTTTGTTAGAAATTTGGAATCCTTGAAAAAACCAAAAAATTTAGCTGAAAAAATAGAAATTTTTTTACTGAAAAATCCAAATTTTTGATTTAAAAATCCAATTTTTTTGCGAAAAAATTCCATTTTATTCCCAAAAAATTGGGAATTCATCTAGAAATTTGGGAATTTTTCCCTCAAATTTCTAATCCTTCCAGAAAAAAAGCAAATTTTGGCCAAAAAAACGATTTTTTTGTTAAAAAAATCTAAATTTTAGTGAAAAAAATTTGAATTTTTTGCCAAAAAATCGAAGTTTTTTGCTAAAAAATCCAATTTTTTCCCCCAAAATTTGGGAATTTTTTCTGGAATTTCAGGATTTTTTTTCAGAATTCCAAATTTTTGCCAAAAACCCCAAAAATTTAGCTGAAAAAATGGAAATTTTTAATTTAAAAAATCCAAATTTTCATTTAAAAATCCAAATTTTTTCACGAAAAAATTCAATTTTTCCCCCAAAAATTTGGGAATTTCATCGGAAAATTTGGGAATTTTCTCTAAAATTTGGATTTTTTCCACGAAAGCAACAAAATTAGCTCCAAAAATGGAAATTTTTTACTAAAAAATCCAAATTTTAGTGAAAAAAATCTCATTTTTTTCCCCAAAAAATCCATTTTTTTGCTCAAAAATTCCATTTTTCCCCCAAAAATTTGGGAATTTTTCGGGAATTTCAGGAATTTTCTCCCCAAATCCCATTTTTTTCCTCTCCAGCTCTTCCACCTTCAGCTCTCTGTGCCATTTGGGGGCAAAACTGCTGATTTTGGGGAATTCTTGGGGGAAAATTCCCCAATTTTGGGAACCTTTGGAGGTTTGGATTCGACAGGCGGCGAAGGATCCTCGCAAAAGGGAGGTGAGGAGGGAAAAAAATGGGAAAAATCCCCAAAATTTGGGGAAAAAATGGGAAATTTGGGGGAAATTGGTGAAAATTTGGTGAATTTTGGGGAAAAATTGCGAAAAATTTGCAGAAAAATCACAAAAATTCCCTAAAAAAATCACAAAAATTACAGAAAAAATCACAAAAAAAGCACTAAAAATCTCCCAAAAATTGTGAAAAAATAACCAAAAAAATCTCAAAACATTCCCTAAAATATCTCCAAAAAATCCCCAAAAAATCACCCAAAAAGTCACCAAAAAAATCACCAAAAAAATCACAAAAAATCACCAAAAAGTCACCCCAAAAATCACCAAAAAATCCCCAAAAAATCAGCCAGAAAATCCCCAAAAATTCCCCAGAAAATCTCCAAAAAAATCACCAAAAATCATCCAAAAATTCCCTAAAAATCACCAAAAAATCTGCAAAAAATCACCAAAAAATCCCAAAAAAAATCCCTAAAAAAATCTCCAAAAAAATCACAAAAAATCACCAAAAAATTCCTGAAAAATCACTAAAAAATCACCCAAAAATCACCCAAAAAATCCCAAAAAATTCCCAAAAAAGTCTCCAAAAAAATCACCGAAAAATCTCCCAAAAAATCCCCCAAAAAATTCCTTAAAATCACCCAAAAAATCACCCAAAAATCACAAAAAATCTCCAAAAAAATCCCAAAAATCACCCAAAAAATCTCCAAAAATCTCCAAAAAATCTCTAAAAAATCACCAAGAAGTCTCCAAAAAATCATTAAGAATCTCCAAAATAATCCCTAAAAAATCTCCAAAAAATCACCAAAAAAGTGTAAAAAAATCACAAAAAATCGGAAAAAAATCTCCAAAAAGTCACATAAAATCATCAAAAATTCGAAAAAAAATCACCAAAAAATCCACAAAAAATCTCCAAAAAATCCCCAAAAATTCCCCCAAAAATCCCAAAAAATCACCAAAAATCCTTTAAAAATCACTAAAAAAATTCTCTAAAAATCCCCAAAAAGTCACCCAAAAAAATCACAAAAAATGGAGGTGAGGAGGGAAAAAAATGGGAATTTTCAAAAAAATTTGGGAATTTTCCCAAAAATTTGGGGGTTTGGGGGGAAAAAATGGGAAATTTGGTGAATTTCAGTGAAAAATTGTGAAAAATTTGCAGAAAAGTCACCAAAATATCACAAAAAATTCTCTAAAAATCACCAAAAAATCACCAAAGAATCACTAAAAATCTTCAAAAAATTGTGGAAAAAATCACCCAAAAATGACCAAAAAATCTCCAAAAAATCACCAAAAATCCACCAAAAAAATCACCAAAAAATCACTGAAAAATCACACAAAAATCCCTAAAAATCAGGAAAAAAAGTCCTTAAAATCACAAAAAATCCCAAAATATCACAAAAACCAATCAAAAAATCACAAAAAAATCTCCAAAAAATCCCTAAAAAAATCACCAAAAATCACCAAAAAAAAATCTCCAAAAAATCACCAAAAAAATCCCAAAAAATCACCCAAAAAATCTCCAAAAATTGCCAAAAAAAATCACCAAAAAATCATCCAAAAATTCCCTAAAAATCATCAAAAAATCTGCAAAAAATCACCAAAAAAATCCCGAAAAATCCCGAAAAAAATCTCCAAAAAATCCCCAAAAAATCCCGGAAAAATCACTAAAAAATCCCCCAAAAAATCACCCAAAAAATCCCTAAAAATCACCCCAAAATCCCCAAAAAAATCCCCCAAAAATGACCAAAAATCTCCAAAAAATCCCGAAAAAACCACAAAAAAATCCAAAAAAATTCACTAAAAATCCCATAAAATCTCAAAAAAAAAATCCTTAAAATAAAAAAAATCCTGAAAAAATCCCTAATAATAAAAAGTAAAAAATCCCCCAAAAAATCCTTAAAATCCCTTAAAAATCCCCCAAAAAATCCCCCAAAAAATCCCCAAAAATCTCCAAAAAAACCAAAACAATCACCAAAAAATCCTTAAAAACCAACAAAAAATCTAATAAAAAATTACCAAAAAATACCAAAAAATCCTCAAAAAATCATCAAAAAATCCCCAAAAAATCTCCAAAAAATTACCAAAAATAATAACACAAAAATTGCAAAAAACCCACGAAAAATCACAAAAAAATCACCAAAAAAACCTCAAAAAATCCTTTAAAAATCCCTGATAAATCCCAAAAAAAATCACCCAAAAATCCCTAAAAAAATCACTAAAAATGACAAAAAAATGTTTAAAAAAAATCACAAAAAATCACCAAAAAATCATGAAAAAATCACTAAAAATCTGAAAAAAAAAATGAAAGAAATTTTTAAAAATTCATAAAAATCGCTAAGATCGCAAAAAAATCACCCCAAAAACAACAAAAAAAAATCAAAAAAATCCCTTAAAAATGAAGAAAAGTATCCCAAAAAATGCCTGAAAAATCCTTTTAAAATCCTCCAAAAATCAGCAAAAAATCCTCTAAAAATCTCCAGAAAATCACCAAAAAATCATCCAAAATTGCCTAAGAATCACCAAAAAAATCACATATAAATTTCAAAAAATGGCAAAAAGATCACAAAAAAAACCTCAAAAAAATCCCCAAAAATCACAGAAAAATCACCAAAAAAAATCACCAAAAATCTCTAAAAAATCCCAAAAAAATCCCCAAAAATCACAAAAAAAATCCTTAAAAAAATTCCTAAAAATAATTTAAAAATCACTTTAAAATGACCGAAAAATTCCAAAAAATCCCCCAAAAATCACCAAAAAATGGCAAAAAAATCCCCAAATTATCCCCAAAAATGTCAAAAGATGATGAAAAAATCTTTAAAAAATCACCAAAAAATCACTAAAAATCACCAAAAAAATCTCTAAAAAATTGCAAAAAATCACCAAAAAAAAAATCACAAAAAATCCCCAAAAAGTCTCAAAAAATCACCAAAAAAACCTCTAAAAATCACCAAAAAATCCCAAAAAATCGTTTTAAAAATCCCCAAAAAACCTCTAAAAAATCCCCAAAAAATCCCCAAAAAATCACGAAAAAGTCCCCAAAAATCAGCCAAAAAATCCCAAAAAATCACCAAAAAATCACGAAAAAAGTCTAAAAAATTGCCAAAAATAGTGAAAAAACTCAAAAAATCACCAAAAATCAGAAAATCCCCAAAAATTTATTTTAAAAATCCCAAATTTTTAACAAAAACCCAGAAAAATCATGAAAAAAATCATGAAAAAAATTTTTAAAATCCCAAAAAAATCCTGAAAAAGTCACCAAGAAAAATGAAAAAATCTTGGAAAAATAATAAAAAAATAAACATAAAATCCACAAAAAATCAGAAAAAATCCTGAAGAAATCACAAAAAATTCCTAAAAACCACCAAAAAATCTCTAAAAAATTGCAAAAAATTGCAAAAAATCACCAAAAAATCACCAAAAAAATCACCAAAAAACCACAAAACCTCTAAAAACCCCAAAAATCACAGAAAATCACCAAAAAATCACCAAAAACCTCTAAAATCCAAAACCACCAAAAAAAAGCTTAAAAAAATCCCTAAAAAAAATTTAAAAATCACTTAAAAATGACCGAAAAATCCCAAAAAATCCCCCAAAAATCACAAAAAAAGTCGAAAAAACCCCCAAATAATCTCCAAAAATGTCAAAAAATTATGAAAAAAATCACCCAAAAAATCACCAAAAAATCATTTAAAAATCCCTGAAAAAATCCCTAAAAGTCACCAAAAAATCTCTAAAAATTCGCAAAAAATCACCAAAAATTATTTTAAAAATCCCAAAAAAAGTCTAACAAAATCACCAAAAAATCAGAAAAAAATCTCCAAAATAATACAAAAAAATCACCAAAAAATCCCAAAACGTTACCAAAAAATCCTCAAAAATTCACAAAAAAATCATCAAAAAAATGACCAAAAAATGCAAAAAAATCACAAAAAATTACCAAAAAAATCCCAAAAAATCATCCAAAAATCCCCAAAATATGTCCAAAAAATCACCAAAAATCAACAAAAAATCACTAAAAAAATCACTAAAAATCCCCAAAAAACCACCCAAAAATACAAAAAAAATCCCAAAAAACCCCAAAAAATTATCTAAAAAATCAAGAAAAAATCTCAAAACAATCTTAATGTTTTTCCCAAATTTTTCCCTGTATCTCCCAGCATGCCCTGCGGTTAGTGGGCGTGGCCAGCCCCGCCCTGCCCCGCCTTGGCCCCGCCCTGCTCTCGCTCTGCCGCGACGCTCTCAGCTCGGCGGGAGATTCCGGAACTTTCCAGGAGAGAAAATTCCCAAAAAATCCATAAAACGTCACCAGAAAATCGCAAAAAAAAATCCCTAAAAAATCAGGAAAAAAATCACGAAAAAATACTAAAAAATCACCAAAAAATCCCGAAAAAGTCACCAAAAATAATGAAAAAATCATGGAAAAATAGCTAGAAAATCAACAAAAAATCCCTAAAAAATCACCAAAAAAAAATCTTAAAAATCAACAAAAAATCACCAAAAATCATTAAAAAATCCCTAAAAAAATCCCTAAAAATCCCCAAAAAATCACCAAAAACAAGAAAAAAATTCAACAAAAAATCACAAAATGTTATCAAAAAATCACCAAAAAATCCTCAACAAACCACCAAAAATGATCAAAAAATGCGAATAAATCCCCAAAAAAATCCCCAAAAAATCCCCAAAAATCATCAAAAAGTCCCCAAAAAATCCCAAAAAATCACCGAAAAATCACCCCAAAAATTACCACAACATCTCTAAAAAATCACGAAAAAAATCACAAAAAAATCTAAATTTCCAAAAAGAGCGAAAAAAATCCCCAAAAATCCCTAAAAATCACCCAAAAATCCTTAAAAAAAATCACTAAAAATCACCAAAAAATGTTTAAAAAATCACAAAACATCACCAAAAAATCACAAAAAAATGAGAAAAAAATCCCAAAAGATCACCAAATTTTTTCTAAAAAATCCCAAAAAAATCCCAATTTTTTTTTGCTTCGTTTCCCAGCATGCCCTGCGGTTGGTGGGCGTGGCCAGCCCCGCCCTGCCCCGCCTTGGCCCCGCCCTGCTCTCGCTCTGCCGCGACGCTCTCAGCTCGGCGGGAGATTCCGGAACTTTCCAGGAGAAAAAAATCCCAAAAAATCCAGAAAAAGTCACCAGAAAATCGCCAAAAAATCTCAAAAAAATCCACACAAAAATCATGAAAAAAATACCCGAAAAATATTTTAAAATCCCCAAAAAATCCTGAAAAAGGCACAAAAAATAATGAAAAAATCATGGAAAACCAGCAGAAAAATCACTGAAAATCACTAAAAAAATCCCCAAAAAAATCTCAAAAAATCCCGAAAAAATCACAAAAAAATCTTCAAAAAATCTCAAAAAATCTCCCAAAAATCACCAAAAAATTGCAAAAAAATCCCTAAAAAATGTCAAAAAATCATGAAAAAAATCTCTAAAAAATCATTTAAAAATCCCAAAAAATCACTAAAAATCACCAAAAAATCTCTTTAAAATTGCAAAAAAATCCCCCAAAAATCACCAAAAAGAAGTCTAAAAAATCGCAAAAAAATTTTTTGAATCTCCAGAAAATCACAAAAAATCACCAAAAATTAGAAAAAAAATCCCAAAAAATCATTTGAAAATCCCTTGAAAAATCACTAAAAATCAGCAAAAAATTTCTAAAAAATCACCACAAAATGACCAAAAAATGCAAAAAAAATCACAAAAAATTATCAAAAAAACCCAAAAAAATCACCAAAAAAGCCCCAAAAAATCCCAAAAAATTGCCAAAAAAATCACCCAAAAAATCCCTAAAAAAATACCAAAAAATAATTTAAAAATCACTAAAAAATGACCCAAAAATCCCCCAAAAATCATGAAAAAATCCGAAAAAAATCCGAAAAAAAAAGAAAAAAATTTCGAAAAAATCCTAAAAAATTTTTTTAAAAAGTCTGCTTCATTTCCCAGCATGCCCTGCGGTTGGTGGGCGTGGCCAGCCCCGCCCTGCCCCGCCTTGGCCTCGCCCTGCTCTCGCTCTGCCGCGACGCTCTCAGCTCGGCGGAGGATTCCGGAACTTTCCAGGCTGCTCTGGAAGCTTTGGGATCCTTGGTGGTGATGATGGGAGAGAAGAAAACGGTGAGAGACCCAAAATTGGGGGATTTGGGGGCGAAATTTGGGGTTTGGGGTGGAAAAATTGGGATTTTCGGGGTGGAAAATGAGGGGAAAGGGGGAAAAATTGAGTTTTTTGGGGGGAAAATGGAATTTTTTGGAAGCAAAATGGGAATTTTTGGACCCAAAAGGGGAATTTTGGACCCAAAATAGAAATTTTTCAGCATCGAAATGGAATTTTTTCCATCCAAAATGGGACTTTTTGGACCCAAAATGAGAATTTTTCGCCCTAAAATGAGAATTTCTTATTCCAAATGGGGTTTTTTCCCTCCTCAATCCTCATTTTTTAGCCTCAAGCTGGAATTTCTTGTGAGAAAATCCTAATTTTCGGTCCAAAATTCTCAATTTTTCCCCTTTTTTTCCCATTTTTTCCCATTTTTTCCCCATTTTTTCCCCATTTTTTCCCATTTTTTCCCCTTTTTTCCCCAGGAACTCCTTCGCTCTCTGGTCCCTGATGTTCTCCGAGCTCTCCAGATCCTCCTCACCATGGATGAGGTAAATTTTGGGTCAAATCCTGACGATTTTGGGGTTTTTTTCCCCCCAGAATTTGGGATAAATTCTGGAATTTTCTCTCCAGGATCGCTGTGCCGACGCCCTGGAAATCCTGGATGAATTCCTGGAGGTCAATCCTGACTCCATGATTCCTCACCTGAGGCCCATGCTGGAGTTTTGCCTCCAGGTAAACCCAAAAAATCGCTTTTTTCATCACAAAATTTGGGAATTTCAGGCTTAAAATTGGAATTTTTAGCCCCAAAAAGGTTTGGGACAACAGGTCTACCCATTAAAGTCAATGGGGCGATTACGGACACCAGGTCTACCCATTAAAGTCAATGGGGCGATTACGGACACCAGGTCTACCCATTAAAGTCAATGGGGACATTAGGGACAACAGGTCTACCCATTAGAGTAAATGGGGCTATAGGGACAACAGGTCTACCCATTAAAGTCAATGGGGCCATTACGGACACCAGGTCTACCTGTTAAAGTCAATGGGGACATAGGGACAACAGGTCTACCCATTAGAGTGAATGGGGATATAAAGGGCCAACTGGTCTACCCATTGAAGTAAATGGGGATATAGGGACAAGTCTACCCATTAAAGGCAATGGGGATTTATAGGGACACCAGGTCTACCAATTAAAGTCAATGGGTTTGTAGGGACAACAGGTCTACCCATTAAAGTAAATAGGGATAGAGGGACACCAGGTCTACCAACTAAAGTCAATGGGGATATAGGGACAACAGGTCTACCCATTGAGGGAAATGGGGATGTAGAGACATCAGGTGTACCCATTAAAGGCAATGGGGACATAGGGACACCAGGTCTACCCATTAAAGGCAATGGGGATTTTTAGGGACATCAGGTCTACCCATTAAAGTAAATGGGGATATAGGGACACCAGGTCTACCCATTAAAGTCAATGCAGATATAGAGACAACAGGTCTACCCATTAAAGGGACTAGGGATAGAGGAACACCAGGTCTACCCATTAGAGTAAATGGGGCTATAGGGACAACAGGTCTACCCATTAAAGGCAATGGGGATATAGGGACAACAGGTCTACCCATTGGGGGAAATGGGGATATAGGGACAACAGGTCTACCAATTGAAGTAAATGGGGATGGAGGGACAACAGGTCTACCCATTAAAGTAAATGGGGATAGAGGGACAACAGGTCTACCCATTAAAGGGAATAGGGATAGAGGAACACCAGGTCTACCCGTTAATGACAATGGGGATATAGGGACAACAGGTCTACCCATTATAGTCAAAGGGATTTATTGGGACACCAGGTCTACCCATTAACGGCAATGGGGATATAGAGACAACAGGTCTACCCATTGAAGTAAATGGGGATATAGGGACACCAGGTCTACCCATTAAAGTCAATGGGGATATAGGGACAGCAGGTCTACCCATTAAAGTCAATGGAGATATAGGGACACCAGGTGTACCCATTAACGGCAATGGGGATTTAGAGGGACAACAGGCTTACCAATTGAAGTCAATGGGGATGTCAGGACACCAGGTCTACCCACTACAGCCAATTGGAAGTTATAGGGAGAACAAGTCTACCAATTGAAGTAAATGGGGATGTAGGGACACCAGGTCTTCCCATTAATGTCAATGGGGATTTATAGGGACAACAGGTCTACCAATTGAGTTAAATAGGGACTTAGAGGGACAACTGGTCTACCAGTGGAAGTCAATGGGGGTGTAGGGACACCAGGTCTACCCATTGAATACAATGGGGAGTTATAGGGACAGCAGGTCTACCAATTGAGGGAAATGGGGTTAGAGGGCCACCAGGTCTACCTAGTAAGTTAAATGGAGATTTTTAGGGCCAACAGGTCTACTAAATTAAGTCAATGGGGATTTATAGGGACACCAGGTCTTTCCATTAGTCAATGGGGATGTAGGGGCGCCAGATCTACCCACCAAAGTCGATAGAGATTTTAAGGACACCAGGTCTACCCATTATAGTCAATGGAGATTTAAGGACATCAGGTCTACCCACTGAATCCAATGGAGATTTAAAGGCTATCAGGTCTACCCATTGAACCCAATTGAAATTTTAAGGACACCAGGTCTACCCGTTAAAGGTAGTTGGTTGTAAAGACACCAGGTCTACCCATTGACTCCAATGCAGATTTAAGGACACCAGGTCTACCCATTAAAGGTAATAGGGATTTAGGGCCACCAGGTCTACCCATTGACTCCAATGGAGATTTAAGGACACCAGGTCTACCCATTAAAGGTAATAGGGATTTAGGGCCACCAGGTCTACCCATTGAACCCAATGGAGACTTATGGCCACCAGGTCTACCCATTGAAATAAATGGATACTTAAGGCCACCAGGTCTACCCATTAAAGGAAATGGGGATTTTAGGGCCACCAGGTCTACCCATTGACTCCAATGGGGATTTAGGGCCACCAGGTCTACCCATTGAACACAATGGAGACTTCAGGTCACCAGGTCTACCCTTTGACTCCAATGGAGATTTAAGGACACCAGGTCTACCCATTAAAGGTAATAGGGATTTAGGGCCACCAGGTCTACCCATTGAACCCAATGGAGACTTACGGCCACCAGGTCTACCCATTGAAATAAATGGAGACTTCAGGCCACCAGGTCTACCCATTGAAATAAATGGAGACTTCAGGCCACCAGGTCTACCCATTGAACCCAATGGAGACTTCAGGCCACCAGGTCTACCCACCAACCCCACCGAGCATTCCCAGCTTTTCCTGCCAATTCCCAGGATTTTTGGGGAATTCCCTGGAATTCCCAGGATTCCCCCAGACCGTGCCAGGTGACATTTCCACCCCCAGGTGGCCGGGGACGAGTCCAGAGGTGACACTGTGAGAGTCAGAGCTTTGGCCAACGTCACCTTCCTGGCCCAGAAGAGACCCAGGGTGAGACTGGGATGGACTGGGAGGGACTGGGATGAACTGGGATGGACTGGGATGGAACTGGGATGGACTGGGATGGACTGGGATTGAACTGGGATGGACTGGGATTGAACTGGGATGGACTGGGATGGAACTGGGATGGACTGGGATGGAACTGGGATGGACTGGGAGGTCAAACTGGTCCATACTGGTCCATACTGGTTCATACTGGTTTCTACTGGTGCAGGCTCTGCTGCGAGGGAATCTCCTGCAGCTGGTGCTGAGGGGAATTCTGGTTCCTCTGTGTGCCGAAATGGATCCCGAAAATCCTGATCCCGAGGAAAACTGGGATGAGGATGGAGGAGGAGGAGGACCTTGTCCTCGGCATGCTGCTGCTCAGGTAAAAAATTCCCCAAATTTGGGGTTTTTTCTGGATTTTGAGGGGGTTGTTGGGATTTTTTCCTGTTTTTTGGTGATTTTTGGGTGAATTTTGGGGGATTTTGGGGGATTTTTGGGGGTTTTTGCTGAATTTTTGGGGATTTTTCAGGTGATTTTTGATGGGTTTTTTGGTGATTTTGTGGTTATTTTTTGGTGAATTTTTGGAGATTCTTTGGTGATTTTTGGGTGATTTTTTGGTGATTTTTTGTTGACTATTTGGTGATTTTTTGGTGATTTGTTTCAGTGATTTTTGGTGATTTTTTTTTGGTGATTTTTGGTATTTTTTGGTGATTTTTTCCAGTGATTTTTGGTGATTTTTTTGGTGATTTTTTCAGTGATTTTTGGTGATTTTTTGGTGATGTTTGGCAAGTTTTTCCTGATTTTTGGGATTTTTTGGGGATTTTTTGGTGAATTTTTTGGGATTTTTCAGGTGATTTATTTGGTGATCTTTGATGGGGTTTTTTGGGATTTTTTTGGAATTTTTGGTGCGTTTTTGGTGATTTTGGGGGATTTTTTGGGGATTTTTTGGAGATTTTTGGGGTGATTTTTGGTGAATTTTGGGTGATTTTTTCAGTGATTTTTGGTGATTTTTTTGGGTGATTTTTGGTATTTTTTTGGTGATTTTTTCCAGTGATTTTTGGTGATTTTTTGGTGATTTTTCAGGTGATTTTTTTGGTGATGTTTGGCAATTTTTTCCTGATTTTTGGGAATTTTTGGGGATTTTTCGGTGAATTTTTGGTGATTTTTCAGGTGATTTATTTGGTGATCTTTGATGGGTTGGTTTTTTTTTTTTTGGAATTTTAGGTGATTTTTTTGGTGATTTTTGGTGATTTTTCATGTGATTTTTGGTGATATGTGTTGAATTGTTGGTGATTTTTCAGGTGATTTATTTGGTGACCTTTGATGGGTATTTTTGGGATTTTTTTGGAATTTTTGGTGCTTTTTTGGTGATTTTGGGGGATTTTTTGGGGATTTTTTGGAGATTTTTGGGGTGATTTTTGGTGAATTTTTGGTGATTTTTCAGGTGATCTTTCTTTGGTGATTTTTTGGTGATTTTTCAGGTGATTTTTTGGTGATGTTTGGCAAATTTTTCCTGATTTTTGGGAATTTTTGGGGTTTTTTCGGTGAATTTTTGGTGATTTTTCAGGTGATTTATTTGGTGATCTTTGATGAGGTTTTTTTGGATTTTTTTTGAATTTTTGGTGATTTTTTTTGTGATTTTTTTTGTGATTTTTGGTGATTTCTGATGGGTTTTTTTGGTGATTTTTCAGGTGATTTTTGGTGATTTTTTTGGTGATTTTTTGGTGATTTTTGGTGATTTTTTTGGTGATTTTTTCCAGTGATTTTTGGTGATTTTTTTTTGGATTTTTGATAGATTTTTGGTAGATTTTTCCTGCTTTTGGTGATTTTTGGTGATTTTTTGGTGCTTTTTAGTGGATTTTCCCTGTTTGCTGATTTTTTTCTGGTTTTTGGTGATTTCTTGGTGATTTTTTTTGGGTGATTTTTGGTGATTTTTGATGGTTTTCTTGTGATTTTCTGGCGATTTTTTTGGTGATTTTTTCCCACATTTTTGCTAATTTTTTGTGAATTTTTGCAGATTTTTTGGGTGATTTTTTGATGGGTTTTTTGTGACTTTTGGTGAATTTTTTTGTGATTTTTTTTGGTGATTTTCCCAATTTTTTGTGATTTTTGGTGATTCTTTGATGATTTTTGTAATTTTTTTGTGATTTTTTTGTGCTTTTTGGTGATTTTTCCAATTTTTTCCCATTTTTAGGTGATTTTTTGGGTGATTTTTAGTGGATTTTCCCCATTTTGGGATTTTTTTCCCATTTTAAGATTAATTTTTCCCATTTTCTTACAATTTTCCCTATTTTTTAATGAAATTTTCTCCATTCCTATTTTCCCCAATTCCACATAAACTTTTTCCCATTTTAAAACAAATTTAATACAAAATTTGATATAAATTTTATATAAAATTTTCTCCATTTTACAAACTTTTCCCCCATTTTAGATTAAATTTTTCTCAAATTTTTTTCCACAATTTCCCATTTTCAGGAAAATTTTCCCAATTTTTTCCTATTTTTACCCAATTTTTCCTAAAATTCCCCAATTTTTTGGGGAATTTTTTCCATTTCCTTTGAAATTTCTCCTTTTAAAACAAATTTTAATCCAAATTTTTGCCCAAATTTCCACCATTTTTACCCAAATTTCCCCATTTTTTGGTCATTTTTCCCATTTTTTTTAATTTTACCAAATTCAGGGAAAATTTCTCAAATTTATTTTTAGAATTTTCCCCACATTGGAGGATTTTGACCCAAAATTTGGATTTTTTCAGGTTTTGGATGCTTTGGCTGAAGGTTTGCCATCCGAAAAGCTGCTGAAGGAATTGGTGAGTTTTGGGGATTTTGGGGGAATTTTGGGGATTTTTTGGGAATTTTTGGGAATTGTTTTTTAATTTTGGGAATTTTTTGGGAATTTTTGGGATTTTTTTAGAATTTTTTGCAAATTTGAATTTTTGGATTTTTTAATTTTGGGGAATTTTTATGGAATTTTTTGGGAATTTTAATGGAATTTTTGTTTGAATTTTTGGGGAATTTTTTGGGAATTTTTTTAAAAATTTTGGGGATTTTTTGGGGATTTTTTGCTATTTTTTGGGGAATTTTTTGGAAATTTTTTGGGATTTTTTTTATATTTTTTTGCTAATTTTTGGGAATATTTTGGGAACTTTTTGAGAATTTTTTGGGAATTTTTGGGGATTTTTGGGGAATTTTTGGGAATTATTTTTGAATTTTTTATGGAATTTTTTGGGGGGAATTTTTTGGAAATTTTTTGGGAATATTTTCGGAATTTTTTCCAAATTTTTGTTCGAATTTTTTGGGAATTTTTGGGGATTTTTTGGGGAATTTTTTGGCATGTTTTTGCACTTTTTGGGGGGATTTTTGGGAATTTTGGGGATTTGGGGATTTTGGGGAATTTTTTTAAAAATTTTTTTTAACTTTTTGGGAATTTTTGGGGTTTTTTGGGAATTTTTGGGGGATTTTTGGGGAATTTTTTTTGGAATTTTTTGAGAATTTTTAAATAATTTTTGGGGATTTTTTAGTTCATTTTCTGCTGATTTTGGTTCATTTTCTGCAAATTTTGGTTCATTTCATGTCAATTTTAGCTAATTTTCTGCTATTTTATGTCAATTTTGGTTCATTTTCTGCTGATTTTGGTTCATTTTCTGCTGATTTTAGTTAATTTCCTGCTAATTTTAGTTCATTTTCTGCAAATTTTGGTTCATTTTATGTCAATTTTAGTTCATTTTCTGCTGATTTTGGTTCATTTTATTCTAATTTTGGTTCATTTTCTGCCAATTTTGTTTCATTTTTTTCTGATTTGGTTCATTTTCTGCGATTTTCGTTCATTTTATGCCAATTTTTATTCATTTTCCGCTGATTTTGGTTCATTTTCTGCTATTTTTAGTTTATTTTGGTTCATTTTATGCCAATTTTGGGTCATTTTCTGCTATTTTTGATTCATTTCATGTCAATTTTGGTTCATTTTCTGCTAATTTTAGTTCATTTCATGTCAATTTTGGTTCATTTTCTGATGATCTCAGTTCATTTTTTGCTATTTTTAGTTCATTTTAGTTAATTTTCTGCCAATTTTAGTTAATTTTCTGCTATTTTTGATTCATTTCATGTCAATTTTAGTTCATTTTCTGCCAATTTTTATTCATTTTCCGCCGATTTTGGTTCATTTTCTGCTATTTTTAGTTCATTTTATGTCGATTTTTAGTCATTTTCCGCTCATTTTGAATCCCAATTTTTCACCAACTCTCTCTTTCTCTCCCCCATTTCCCCACCCATCCCCACCATCTCCTCTCCCTCCCCTCCCCCTCTTCCCCCCCACCTCCCACCCTTTACCTCTCCTTTCCCGCCTTTTTTTTGGGCCGAAAAACCCCAAATTCCGCCCCAAACCCGGAAGTTGCCTCTGCTGGACTCGCCGTTCCGCGGCGCCTCCCCCGGCGGCCGCAAGGGGGCGCTGTTGGCGCTGGCGGCTCTGGCGCGCGGCGCTGGCCACGCCCTCCGCCGCCGGTCAGCTCCTTATATGGGCAAAGGGGCGGGGCTTGGCCCGGGGGGCGGGGCTTGGCCCTTGGGTGGGTAAAAGGGGCGGGGCTTGGGGGTTAGAGGGGGAATTGGGGTTTTTGGGGGGTTTTGGGGGGAGTGGGAGGAGTTTATGGGGTGGTGGGCGTGGCTTGAAGGGAAAGGGGCGTGGCTTGTGGGGAAGGGGTGGAGTTTGGCCACGTGGGAATTGGAAAATGGGGAAAAATAGGGGAAAATGGGGAAAATAGGAGGAAAAATGGGGGAAATATAGGGAAAAATGGGGAAAAAATGGGGAAAATTGGGAAAATGGGGAAAATATGGGGAAAATATACGGAAAAAATGGGGAGAAATGAGGAAAAAATGGGGAAAAATGGGGAAAAAGGGGAAAAATGAGGAAAAAATGGGGAAAAATGGGGAAAAATGGGGAGAAAATGGGGAAAATAGGAGGAAAAATGGGGGAAAAATGGGAAAAGATGGGGAAAAATTGAGGAAAATGGGGGAAATATAAGGAAAAAATGGGGAAAAATAGGGACAAATGGGGAAAAATGGGGGAAAATGGAGAAAAATATGGGGAAAAATTGGGAAAAATGGGGAGAAAATAGGGAAAAATGGGGAAAAAGAGGAAAAAATGGGGGAAATGGAGAAAAATGGGGAAAAAATGGGGAAAAACAGGGAAAAATGGGGGAAAATGGAGAAAATGGAGAAAATGGGGAGAAATGGGGAAAAATTGGGAAAAATGGGGAAAAATGGGGAAAATGGGGAAAATGAGGAAAATACAGGGAAAAATGGGGAAAATAGGAGAAAAATGGGGAGAAAATGGGGAAAAATGAGGAAAAGGTGGAGAAAAATTGGGGTTGAAGTGGGAATTTCATACTGGTTTGTACTGGGAGGGACTGGGAGGGGAAAAAATGGGGAAAAAATGGGGAAAATGGAGAAAAATGGGGAAAAATGGGGAAAACAGGAGGAAAAATGGGGAGAATATGGGGAAGAAAGGGTTAAAAATGGAGTTTGGAGTTACTGGTTTGGGACTGGTTTGGGACTGGGATGGACTGGTTTATACTGGGAGGGACTGGGAGAGGAAAAATGGGGAAAAACGGTGAAAAAAGGGGGAAAAAAGGGGAAAAAATGGGGAAAATATAGGAAAAAATTGGGGAAAAATGGGGTTTGGGGTTACTGGATTGGACTGGTTTGTACTGGTTTTTACTGGTTTGTAGTGGGAGTTACTGGTTTGGACTGGGAGGGATTGGGAGGGGAATAAATGGTGAAAAAATGGTGAAAATTGGTGGAAAAATGGGAGAAAATGAGGGAAAAATGGGGAAAAAATGGGAGAATTAGGAGTGAATGAGAGACAAAGCAGCGGGAGGGGCTTGTGGGCGTGGCCATGACCATATATGGTAACCAATGAGGTATGGGGCGTGGCCATGCCCATATATGGTCAATAATAGGCTATAATGGGCATGACTTTGACTATATATAGTTAACTATGAGAAATAGTGGGCGTGGCCATGACCATATATGGCAACCAATGAGCTATGAGGGGCGTGGCCATGCCCATATATGGTCAATAATAGGCTATAATGGGCAAGACTTTGACTATATATAGTTAATTATAGAATATAATTAGTTTAGCTTTGACCACATAGAGTTAATTATAAGAAACAGTGGGCGTGGCCATGACCATATATGGTAACCAATGGCCTTTAAGGGGTGTGGCCATGCCCATATATGGTCAATAACAGGCTATAATGAGTATAGCTTTGCCCATATATAGTTAATTATAAGATTGTATAGTGGGCGTGGCCATGACCCTATATGGTAATGAAGCTATAATGGGCGTGGCCATGCCCATATATGGTCAATAATAGGCTATAATGAGTACAGCTTTCACCATATATACTTAATTATAGAATATAATAGTTATGACTTTGCCCATATATAGTTAACTATGGGAAACAGTGGGCGTGGCCATGACCATATATGGCAACCAATGAGCCACAGTGGGCGTGGCCATGCCCATATATGGTCAATGATAGGCTATAATGGGCATGACTTTGACCATACATAATTAATTAGAGAATATAATGAGTTTAGGTTTGACCATATATAGTTAATTATAGGAAATAGTGGGCGTGGCCATGCCCATAGATGGTAACCAATGGCCTATAAGGGGCGTGGCCATGCCATATATGGTCAATAATAGGCTATAATGGACACGACTTTGAACATTTATAGTTAATTATAGAATATAATTAATACGGCTTTGTCCATATATAGTTAACTATGAGAAACAGTGGGCGTGGCCATGCTCATATATGGTAACCAATGGCCTATAATGGGCGTGGCCATGACCATATATGGTAACCAATGAGCTATGAGGGGCGTGGCCATGCCCATATATGGTAATCAGTGAGCCATAATGAGCGTATATGGTAATCAAGCCATAATGGGCGTGACCATATATGGTAATGAAGCGATAATGGGCGTGGCCATGCCCATATATGGCCAATAATACTCTACAGTGAGTACGGCTTTAACTATATCTAGTTAATTATAAGAAATAGTGGGCGTGGCCATGCCCATATATGGGCAATGATAGGATGGAATGGGTGTGGTTTCACCTATCTACAGTCAATTATACGATTATATGGTGGGCGTGGCCATGCCCACATATGGTAATGAACGAGCCATAGTGGGCGTGGCCATGCCCATATATGGTCAATAATAGGCTATAATGGGCGTGGCTTTGCCCATATAGTCAATTATAATAAATAGTGGGCGTGGCCATGCCCATAGATGGTAACGAACCTGTTACAATGGGCGTGGCCATGCCCATATATGGTCAATAATAGGCTACAATGGCCATAACTCAATCTAGGACATAATGGGCGTGGCCATGCCCATATATGGTAATGAACCGTTCCAATGGGCGTGGCCATGCCCATATATGGTAATGAACCCGTTAGAATGGGCGTGGCCATGCCATATATGGTCACTAATAGGCTACAATGGGCATAACTCAATCTAGGACATGGTGGGCGTGGCCATGCCATATATGGTAATGAACCGTTCCAATGGGCGTGGCCATGTCCATATACGGTGCCGGTGGGCGTGTCCCCCGCAGGTGGGCGGGGCCGGTGCTGGCAGCCCTGCAGGGAGGGCTGGGAGACCCCGAGGGAGCTGTCAGAGGAGCAGCGGCGGCGGCAATGAGAGCGCTGAGGGAGGAGATGGAGGTGAGCAGTTTGGGGGGTTTGGGGGAGTTTGGGGGGTTTGGGGGTTTAGGATTTTGGGATTTTTTGGGGATTTTTTTGGGGGTTTTTGGGGATTTTTGGGGATTTTTTGGGATTTTTTGGGGATTTTTTATAGATTTTTTTTAATGTTCTTGAAGATATTTTGAGGAAATTTTTTTGGAATTTTTGGGGATTTTTTAATTTTTTGAGATTTTTTAGAATTTTTAGGATCTTTGGGGATTTTTTGGGGATTTTTTGGGATTTTTTTTTTTGGGGGGTTTTTTTGAGATTTTAAAAATATTTTTGGAGATTTTTTGGGAGATATTTTGAGGAATTTTTTTGGGAATTTTTTTATTATTTTTGGAGGATTTTTTTGATTTTTGGGGGATTTCTTGGGGTTTTTTGGGGATTTTTAGGGGATTTTTAGGGATTTTTTTGGGATTTTTTGGGCGATTTTTTGGGGATGTTTTGTGTATTTTTTGGGGTTTTTTTTTTTAGATTTTTTAAAATGTTTTTGGAGATTTTTTGGGATTTTTGGGAGATATTTTGAGGAATTTTTTTTTTGGAATTTTTGGGGATTTTTTTTAATTTTTGTGGATTTTTTTTTTGGGGATTTTTTTGAGGATTGTTTTGGATTTTTTGGGGTTTTTTTGATTTTTGGGGATTTTTTTCGGGATTTTTGGGGATTTTTTTGAGCTTTTTAGGATTTTTTGGGGGATTTCTTGGGAGATTTTTGATATTTTGGGGGAATTTTGGGGGATTTTAAAAAATTTTTTGGATTTTTTTGGAGAATTTTTTGGGGATTTTTTTCTGAATTTCTAAAAATGTTTTGGGGATTTTATGGGATTTTTGAGGAATATTTTGAGGATTTTTAAAAATTTTTGGGGGGATTGTTGTGGATTTTTTTTTATTTTTTGGGAATTTTGGAGGATTTTTTTGAGGATTTTTTATTTTTTGAGGATTTTTTGGAGGTTTTGTATTTTGGGGGATTTTTTGAGGAGTTTTTTGGGGATTTTTTGAGGATTTTTAAATTTTTTATTTTTAGAGATTTTTTAAGATTTCTTTTAATTTTTGGGGGATTTTTAAGATTTTGGGATTTTTAATTCATTTTTCACTGCGGTTTTTATTTTAGATTTTTTCGATTTTGGGGATTTTTTGGGAATTTTTAATTTTTTTTTTAATTTTGAGGAATTTTTTTTAAAATTCTTTTTTTTATTTTCAAGTTTTTGATTTTTTAAATTTTTTTCTATATTTGGAGATTTTTGGAATTTTGAGGATTTTGGAGGATTTTCGGGATTTTTAAAAATTTTTTTGGGGGTTTCTTTGGATTTTATTTTTGAGAATTTTTGGAATTTTTTCTATTTTTTGGGAATTTTGGAGAATTTTTTTTTTGAATTTTTGGAAATTTTGGAATTTTTGGGGAATTTTTAGGATTTAAGAAATTTTTTTGGATTTTTTTCTATATTTTGTATATTGATTTTTGTGGGTTTTTCTTATTTTTGGAATTTTTCTATTTTTTGGAGATTTTTTTAAGATTTGTTTTTATTTTAGGGGATTTTGGAGGTTTTGGTTTTAAATTAATTTTTAATTTTGGGGATTTTTATTTTTAAATTATTTTATTTTATTTTGGGGATTTTTTTATTTTGATTTTTCGTTTCTATTTTTTGGGGATTTTTTTTGAGATTTTTTCAGGATTTTTTGAGGATTTTGAGGATTTTTTGGGGATTTTTTTTGGGATTTTTAAAATTTTATTTTACTTTTTTGGAGATTTTTTAAATTTTTTGATTTGGAAGTTTTTTTCTCTTTTTTGGGGATTTTTTAAGGATTTTTTTGGGGATTTTTAAAAATTTTTTTTTATTTTTTGGGGAATTTTTTTGGGAATTTTTTTGGGGATTTTTTTGGGGAATTTTAGGTTAAATTTTGGGATAAATTTCACCTCATTTTCCCCCCAAAATCTCCCAAAATTTCCCAAATTTCTCTTTCCCAGCCTCAGCTGACTCAACTCGCAGCCCAAAACCTCCCAGAATTCCTCAGGAGAATCCAAGAATCCCAAAATTCCCCAAATTCCCCAATTTCTGACCCAAAATCCTGGTTTGTCCTCGAGACGCTGCTGGAGGCGCTGGGTGAGCAATTTGGGGATTTTGGGGGATTTTGGGGAAAAAATATGGGGATTTTGGGGAAAATTTGGAGAATTTGGGGGAAATTTTGGGGAAAAATTGAGAAAATTTGGGAATTTTAGGAAAAATTGGGGGAAATTTGGGGAAAATTTGCGAGAAATTTGGGGAATATTGGGGATTTTGGGGAAAATTTGGGAAAATTTGGGGGAATTTTGGGGAAAATTGGGAATTTGGGGGAAATTTGGGGAAATTTGGGGAATTTTGGGAAAATTTTTGGGGAAATTTGGGGGAAATTTGGGTGAAATATTTGGGATTTTGGGGGAAAATTTGGGGAAATATTGGGAAATCTGGGGGAAAAATTGAGAAAATTTCGGAATTTTAGGGAATTTTAGGAAAAATTGGGGGAAAAATGGGGGAAAATTTGGGAGAAATTTAAGGGAAATTTGGGGGAATTTGGGGAAAAGGGAATTTGGAGGGAATTTGGAAATTTTGGGGATTTTAGGGAAATTTAGGAGAATTGGGAAAGGGGAAAATTTAAGGAATTTGGGGAAAAATTGAGAAAATTTGGGAATTTTAGAATTTGGGGGAAATTTAGGAAAAATTGGGGGAAATTTGGGGAAAAATTGGGAATTTGGGGGAAATTTTGGGAAATTTGGGGATTTTGGGGGAAAATTTGGGGGAATTTTGGAGAAATTTTGGGGAAAATTGAGAAAAATTTGTGGATTTTGGAGGAAATTTGGGGAAAAATTTGGGGAAATTTGGGGGA
Organism: Lichenostomus cassidix; assembly: GCF_008360975.1. Lineage (NCBI taxonomy): Eukaryota > Metazoa > Chordata > Aves > Passeriformes > Meliphagidae > Lichenostomus > Lichenostomus cassidix. The sequence goes on along the minus strand of NW_028147270.1, from coordinate 323,351 downwards.
AATTTGGGGAAAATTGAGAAAAAATTGGGGATTTTGAGGGAAATTTGGGAACTTTTGGGGAAATTTTGGGGAAATTTGGGGGAAAAATTGAGAAAATTTGGGAATTTTAGGAAAATTTGGGGATTTTGGGGAAATTTGGGGATTTTGGGGAAATTTGGGGATTTTGGGGAAATTTGGGGAAATTTTGGGGAAAAAATTGGGAATTTTGGGTAAATTGGTGGAAGATTTGGGAAAATTTGGGAATTTTGGGGGGAAATTTGGAAAAATTTGAGAAAAAGTTGGGGAATTTTGGGGAAATTTGGGGGAAATTTGGGGGAAAAATTGGGAAATTTGGGGGAAAATTGAGAAAATTTTGGGGATTTTGGGGAAAATTTGGGAAAATTGGGAAATTCGGGGATTTTGGGGAAAATTGGGAATTTTGGGGAAATGTGGGAAGAATTTTGGGGGAAATTTGGGGGAATTTAGGGGAAAATTTGGGGATTTTGGGGAAATTTTTGGGAAATGGGGAAAATTTGGGGAATTTGGGAAAAAATAGGGAAATTTGGGGATTTTGGGGGAAATTTGGGTGAAAAATTGAGAAAATTTGTGAATTTTAGGGAATTTTGTGGAAAAATTGGGGATTTTGGGGAAAAATTGAGGATTTGAGAGGAAAATTTAGGAATTTTGGGGAAAATTTGGGAGATTTGGGGATTTTTGGGAAATTTTTGGGGAATTTGGGGGGAATTTTGGGGGAAAATTGAAAAAATTTGGGGATTTTGAGGTAAAATTGGGGATTTAAAGGCAAATTTTGGGGAAAATTTGGGGAAATTTGGAGAAAAAATATGGGAAAATTTTGGGAATTAGGGGAAAAACTTGAGGAAATTTGGGGGAAATTTTTGGGATTTTCAGGGAAAATTTGGGGAAAATTGGGAAAATTTTGGGGGAAATTTGGAATTTTTGGGAGAAATTTGGGGGAATTTGGGGATTTTGGGGGAAATTTGGGATTTGGAGAAAAAATATGGGAAAATTTTGGGGATTTTGGGAAAAAATTGAGGATTTTGGGGGAAAAATTGGGGAATTTTGGGGGAAAAATTGGGGATTTGGGGAAATTTGGGGGAAAATTTGGGAATTTTGGGAAAAATGTGGGTTTTTGGGGGGGAAATTTGGGATAATTTGGGGTTGAATTTTGGGTCAATTTTTATTCGTTTTATGTCACTTTTTATTAATTTTGAGTCAATTTTTATGATTTTTTCCCAACTTTTAGCCATTTTCTCTCAACTAAGGCTAATTTTATCCTAATTTATGTTAATTTTATGCTAATTTTTGCAAAATTTGAGTCAATTTTTATTAGTTTTGAGACAATTTTTATGGATTTTGAGTCAATTTTTAGGGATTTTTCCCAACTTTTTCCAATTTTCTCTTAACTACGGATCATTTTATTGTAATTTATGCTAATTTTATGCTAATTTTCGCTCAATTTTCATGAGTTTCAGGTCAATTTTTTTGGATTTTTTACCAACTTTTTGCCTTTTTTTCTCAACCAAGGAGAACTTTATGATACTGTATGCCAAATTTATGCTAATTTATGTTAATTTTATGCTAATTTGAGGCCAATTTTCTTCATTTTATGTCAATTTTTATTAATTTCGAATCAATTTTCATTTATTTTTCCCAATTTTTATTAATTTCGAGTCAATTTTTATGATTTTTTCCCAACTTTTTGCCATTTTCTCTCAACTAAGGCTAATTTTATCCTAATTTATGTTAATTTTATGTTAATTTATGCTAAATTTGAGTCAATTTTTGCTAGCTTTATCTCAATTTATATTAATTTTGAGTCAATTTTCATGAATTTTTTCCAATTTTTTGCCTTTTTTCTCCACCAAGGCTAATTTTATTCCAATGTATGATAACTTTATGCTAATTTTATGCAAATTTATGCTAATTTTGGCAATTTCCATTAGTTTTGACTCAATTTTTATGGATTTTGGGTCAATTTTCATGAATTTTGAGTCAATTTTCATGAATTTTTTCCAACTTTTTGCCATTTTTCATCCACTAAGGCGAATTTTATTCCAATTTATGCTAATTTATGCTAATTTTATGCTATTTTTGGCAATTTTCATTAATTTTGAATCCATTTTTATTGATTTTGGGTCAATTTTCATTATTTTTGAGTCAATTTTTGTGGATTTTTCCCAACTTTTTGCTTTTTTTCTCCACCAAGGCTAATTTTATTCCAATGTATGATAACTTTATGCTAATTTTATGCAAATTTATGCTAATTTTGGCAATTTCCATTAAATTTTGACTCCATTTTTATGGATTTTGGGTCAATTTTCACTATTTTTGAGTCAATTTTTGTGGATTTTTCCCAACTTTTTCCAATTTTCTCTCAACTAAAGAGAATTTTATTCTAATTTGTGATTATTTTATGCTAATTTATGCAAATTTGGGTCAATTTTTAACAACTTTTTGTCAATTTTTATTAATTTTGAGTCAATTTTTAGGGATTTTGAGTCAATTTTCATGAATTTTTCCCATCTTTTTGCCATTTTTCATCCACTAAGGCTAATTTTATGCTAATTTTATGCAAAATTTATGCTAATTTCGGCAATTTTTCAATAATTTTGACTCCATTTTTATGGATTTTGGGTCAATTTTCGTTATTTTTGAGTCAATTTTTGGGGATTTTTCCCAACTTTTTCCAATTTTCTCTTAACTAAGAATAATTTTATTCTGATTCATGCTAATTTTATGCTAATTTATGCAAATTTGGGCCAATTTTTAATAACTTTTTGTCAACTTTTATTTATTTTGAGTCAATTTTCTTGGATTTTGAGTCAATTTTCATGACTTTTTCCCAACTTTTTGCCATTTTTCATCCACCAAGGCTAAATTTATTCCAATTTATGCTAATTTTATGCTAATTTATGCTAATTTTGGCACTTTTTCATTAATTTTGACTCAATTTTTATGGATTTTGGGTCAATTTTCGTTATTTTTGAGTCAATTTTTGGGGATTTTTCCCAACTTTTTCCAATTTTCTCTTAACTAAGAATAATTTTATTCTGATTCATGCTAATTTTATGCTAATTTATGCAAATTTGGGCCAATTTTTAATAACTTTTTGTCAACTTTTATTTATTTTGAGTCAATTTTCTTGGATTTTGAGTCAATTTTCATGACTTTTTCCCAACTTTTTGCCATTTTTCATCCACCAAGGCTAAATTTATTCCAATTTATGCTAATTTTATGCTAATTTATGCTAATTTTGGCACTTTTTCATTAATTTTGACTCAATTTTTATGGATTTTGGGTCAATTTTCGTTATTTTTGAGTCAATTTTCATGAAATTTTCCCAACTTTTTCCAATTTTCTCTGAACTAAAGATAATTTTATTCTGATTTATGCTAATTTTATGCTAATTTATGCTAATTTGGGTCAATTTTTAATGACTTTTTGTCAATTAATTTTGAGTCAATTTTCTTGGATTTCGAGTCAATTTTCATGAATTTTTCCCAACTTTTTGCCTTTTTTCTCCACCAAGGCTATTTATATTCCAATTTATGCTAATTTTGGCACTTTTCATTAATTTTGACTCCATTTTTATGGGTTTTGGGTCAATTTTCATTAATTTTGAGTCAATTTTTGGGGATTTTTCCCAACTTTTTCCAATTTTCTCTTAACTAAAGATAATTTTATTCAAATTTGGGATGATTTTATGCAAATTTATGCTAATTTTATGCAAATTCGGTGTCTCCAGGTGAGGAACTGCAGCCTTGGCTTCCCCAGGTGGTTTCAGTGATTTCTGTTGCCATGGAAACGGCAGGAGGAGCTGAGCTGGGGCTGAGTGCTCTGCATGCTCTGGGTGAGCCAAAAATGCCCAAAAATATCCTAAAATTATCCTAAAAATATCCTGAAAATGTCCCAAAAATCCCCTGAAAAATCCTGGAAAAAATGAGAAAAAATGACCCCCAAAATCACCCCAAAATTGGGAATTTCTGTTGCCATGGAAACGGCAGGAGGAGCTGAGCTGGGGCTGAGTGCTCTGCATGCTCTGGGGGAGCCAAAAATGTCCCAAAATCACCCCAAAAATATCCTAAAATTATCCTGAAAATGTCCCAAAAATCCCCTGAAAAATCCATAAAAAATGAGAAAAAATGACCCCAAAAATCCCAAAAAATGACCCCAAAAATCAGCTTAAAATGCCCCAAAAAACCCCAAAATTGGCCAGAAATTGCCATTAAAACACCCAAAAATCTCCAAAATTCCCAAATTCCCCAAAATTCCCAAATTTTCCCCAAATCCAGCCTGCAGCTCAGCTGATCTCTTTGCCCAAAAATATTTTAAAATTCAAAAAAAATCCCAAAAAATCCCAAAAATACAAAATAAATTGTTAAAAATCCCCAAAAAACCCCAAAAAATTCCAAAAAAAATCCCAAAAAAATCTCCAAAAAATAACCAAAAAAATGAAATAAATTCTTGAAAAATAAAAAAAATCTCCAAAAAATCTCCAAAAAAATTCCAAAAATTCCTAAAAAAATTGAAAATTTTTAAAAAACCCTCAAAGAATCTCCAAAAATCCTCAAAATATGAAATAAATTTTAAAAATCCAAAAATCCCAAAAATCCCCAAAACTCAAAAAGCCCCAAAAAATCCCCAAAAAATCCCAAAAAATCCTTAAAAATCCCCAAAAATCCCCAAAAATTCAAAAAAAAATCCTGAAAAAGTCCTTTAAAAAATCCCAAAAAATCCTCAAAAAATCCCCAAAAAAGCCCCAAAGAAATCCCAAAAAAAATCCCAAAAAATCCTTAAAAAATCCAAAAAAAATAAAAAAAAAATCCAAAAAAAATCCCAAAAAATCCCCAATTTTCCCCCAAACCCCCAAATTCCCCCAAAATCCCCAAATTTCCCCAATTTTCCAGCCTGCAGCTCAGCTGATCTCTTTGCCCCAAAAAAATTTAAAATTCAAAAGAATTTTTAAAAAATCCCCAAAAAATCCTCTAAAAATACAAAATAAATTTTTTTAAATCCCCCAAAAAATAAAAAAAAATCCAAAAAAATCTCCAAAAAGTTATCAAAAAAGCCCCAAAAAATCCTGAAAAAATCCTTTAAAAATCCCCCAAAAAATAAAAAAAATCCCTAAAAAATAAAAAAAAAATCCAAAAAAATCCTGAAAAAATCCCAAAAAACCCCCAAAAAATCCTGAGAAAATCCTTTAAAAATCCTGAAAAAAAAATCCTCAAAAAATCTTCAAAAAATATTCCAAAAATCCTCAAAAAATAAAAAAAAACCCTGAAAAAAATCCCAAAAAATCCCAAAAAATCCCAAAAAATCCCAAAAATCCAAAAAAATCACCAAATTCCCTCAAAATTCCCAAATTTCCCCAAAATTCCCATTTTTCCCCATTTTCAGCCTGCAGCTCAGCTGATCTCTTTGCCCAAAAATATTTTAAAAATAAACAAAAATCCCAAAAAATGCTTCAAAAATCCAAAATAAGTTTTTTAAAAATCCACAAAAAATTCTAAAAAATCAAAAAAATTCCCCAAAAAATCCTCCAAAAATGCAAAATAAATAAAAAATAAAATCCCCCAAAAATTAAAAATCCAAAAATTCTAAAAACTTTCCAGAAAAACTCAAAAAATCCTCAAAAATAGAAAATAAATTTTTAAAAATTCCAAAAATATCCCCAAAAAATCTCCAAAAAATCCTCAAAAAAAATTCAAAAAATCTTCCAAAAATCCCCAAAAAATCCTTTTAAAATCCTCAGAAAATCCCCAAAAAATCCTTTAAAAATCCTGAAAAAATCCCCAAAAAATCCCAAAAAAATCCCCAAAAAATAAAAAGAAAAATCCTGAAAATATCCTTAAAAAATCCCAAAAAATCCTCAAAAAAATCCTTAAAAAATCCCCAAAAAATCCTTAAAAAGTCTTTTAAAAATACTTTAACAATCCTTTAAAAATCCAAAAAAATCCTTTAAAAAATCCTTTAAAAAATCCCAAAAAAATCCTCAAAAAATCCCCAAAAAATCCCCAAAAAAATCCCCAAAAAATCCCGAAAAAATCCCAAAAAATCCTTAAAAAATCCCAAAAAATCCCCCAAAAAATCCCAAAAAAATCCCAAAAAAATCCCCAAAAAATTCCCAAAAAAATCTCAAAAAATCCTTAAAAAATCCCAAAATAATCCAAAAAAAATCCCAAAAAAGCCCCAAAAATATCCCAAAAAAATCCCAAAAAATCCTTAAAAAATCCTTTAAAAGTCCCCAAAAAATCCCCAAAAAATCCCAAAAAAATCCCAAAAAATCCCAAAAAAATCCCAAAAAATCCCAAAAAAATCCCAAAAAATCCCCAATTTCCCCCCAAACCCCCAAATTCCCCCAAAATTCCCACATTTCCTCAAAATTCCCAATTTTCCAGCCTGCAGCTCAGCTAATCTCTTTGCCCAAAAATATTTTAAAAATAAAATAAAATCCCCATAAAATCCTCCAAAAATACAAAATAAATTTTTTAAAAATCTCCAAAAAATTTTTTAAAATCCAAAAAAAATTCCAAAAAAAATCCTAAAAAAATTGAAAAAAATTTTTAAAAATCCCTCAAAGAATCTCCAAAAAATCTTCAAAGAATATGAAATAAATTTTTAAAAAATCGAAAAAAAATCCCAAAAAATCCCCAAAAAAATCCCAAAAAAATCCTCAAAAATTCCTTTAAAAAATCCCAAAAAATCCCCAAAAAAGCCCCCAAAAAATCCCCCCAAAAATCTCAAAAAATCCTTAAAAAATCCCAAAAAAATCCAAAAAAAATCCCCAAAAAGCCCCAAAAATATCCTGAAAAACTCTCAAAAAATCCTTAAAAATCCTTAAAAATCCCCCAAAAAATCGAAAAAAAATCCCAAAAAAATCCCAAAAAATCCCCAATTTTCCCCCAAACCCCCAAATTCCCCCAAAATCCCCAAATTTTCCCAAAATTCCCATTTTTCCCCCATTCCCAGCCTTCAGCTCAGCTGATCTCTTTGCCCAAAAATATTTTAAAAATAAAATCCCAAAAAAACCCCGAAAAATCCTCCAAAAGTACAAAATAAATTTTTTAAAATCCCCCAAAATATCCAAAAAAAATCCAAAAAAATCTCCAAAAAATTCTCAAAAAAGCCCCAAAAGATCCTGAAAAAATCCTTTAAAAATCCCCAAAAAATCCTTTAAAAATCCTTTAATAATCCCCCAAAAAATAAAAAAACCCTAAAAAATAAAAAAAAAATCCCGAAAAAATCCCAAAAAAATCCCCAAAAAATCCTTTAAAAATCCCCAAAAAATCCTTAAAAAATCTTTTAAAAATACTTTAACAATCCTTTAAAAATCCAAAAAAAAATCCTGAAAAAATCCTTTAAAAAATCCAAAAAAATCCTCAAAAAATCCCCAAAAAATCCAAAAAAAAGCCCCAAAAAATCCTTTAAAAATCCTTTTTAAATCCCCAAAAAATCCAAAAAAACCCCAAAAAAATCCCCAAAAAATCCCAAAAAATCCCCAATTTTCCCCCAAATCCCCAAATTCCCCCAAAATTCCCAAATTTCCCCAAAATTCCCAATTTTCCAGCCTGCAGCTCAGCTGATCTCTCTCCTCACTCGGAGCTTTTGGTGCCAAAACTGAGAAATCTCTGCAGGGAAGGAAAACATCAACTGCAGGCTCTGGGTGAGAGTTGAGACTGGGTTGGACTGGTTTGGACTGGTTTGGACTGGGAGGGGAAAAAATGGGGGAAATTGGGGAAAAAATGGGGAAAAAATGGGGAAAAAATGAGAAAATTGGTGAAAAAATGAGGGAAATGTGACAAAAAATGGGGAAAATGGGGAAGAAAGGGTTAAAAATGGGTTTTGGGTTATACTGGTTTGGACTGGTTTATACTGGGAGGGGAAAAATGGGGAAAAATGGGGAAAAATGGGGAAAATCAGTGAAAAAATGGGGAAAAAATTATGAAAATTGGTGAAAAAATGGTGAAAATATGACAAAAAATGGGGAAAAAATGGGGAAAAATGGGAAAAAATGGGGAAAATTGGGGGGGAAATTGGGGGGAAATTGGGGTTTGGGGTTACTGGTTTATACTGGTTTGTACTGGGAGGGGAAAAATGGAGAAAAAATGGGGAAAATCAGTGAAAAAGTGGTGAAAAAATGGAGAAATTATGGTGAAAAATGGGGGGAAAATGGGGGAAAAACACTGAAAATTGAGTAAAAATGGGGTTTGGGGTTACTGGTTTGGACTGGGAGTTACTGGTTTGTACTGGGAGGAGGTTTGGGGTGGAAAAATGGGGAAAATTGGTGGAAAAATGGAGAAAAATTGGTGAAAAAATGAGGAAAATATGACAAAAAATGGGGAAAATGTGACAAAAAATGGGGGAAAAATGGGAAAATGGGGAAGAAAGGGTTAAAAATGGAGTTTGGGGTTACTGGTTTATACTGGTTTGGACTGGGAGGGAAAAATGGGGGAAAATGGGGAAAATCAGTGAAAAAATGGGGAAAAATGATGAAAATTGGTGAAAAAATGGTGAAAATATGACAAAAAATGGGGAAAAAATGGGGGAAAATGGTAAAAAAAGGGGAAAATTGGGGAAATTGGGGTTACTGGTTTATACTGGTTTGTACTGGGAGGGGAAAATGGAGAAAAAATGGGGAAAATCAGTGAAAAAATGGGGAAAAAAGGTGAAAAAATGAGGAAAATATGACAAAAAATGGGGAAAAAATGACAAAAAATGGGGAAAAAATGACAAAAAATGGGGAAAAAATGAGGAAATTTTGGGGAAAAATGGGGGGAAATCAGGAAAAATTTGGGTTTGGAGTTACTGGTTTATACTGGTTTGGACTGGGAGGGGAAAAAAGGGGAAAAAATGGTGAAAATTTGGGGAAAAAATGGGGAAAAAAGGTGAAAAAATGGGGAAAATATGACAAAAAATGGGGAAAAATGACTAAAAATGAGGAAAAAATGACAAAAATAGGAGAAAAATTGAGGAAAATTGGGGGAAATTGGGGTTTGGGGTTACTGGTTTGGACTGGTTTGGACTGGGAGGGGAAAAATGGGAAAATTGGGGGAAAATTGGGGAAAATCAGTGAAAAAATGGGGAAAAAGTTGAAAAAATGAGGAAATTATGACGAAAAATGGGAAAAATTTGGGGAAAAATTAGAGAAAATTGAGGAAAATTGGATTGGGAGTTACTGGCTTGGACTGGTTTGGACTGGGAGAGAGAAAATGGGGGAAATTGGGGAAAAAATGGGGAAAAATGGTAAAAAATTGTGAAAAAATGACAGAAATAGCTGAAAAATGACAAAAATAGGAGGAAAAATGAGGAAAAATTGGGGAAAATTTGGGTTTGGGGTTACTGGTTTGTACTGGTTTATACTGGTTTGGCACTGGTTTGGACTGGGAGGGAAAAAATGGGGAAAATTGGGGAAAAAGGGGGAAAAAAGGTGAAAAAATGAGGAAAATATGACAAAAAATGGTAAAAAATGGTGAAAAAATGATGAAAAATGGGGAAAAATGGGGAAATTATGGGGGGAAAATGGGGGAAATATGACAAAAAATGGGGAAAAAATGAGGAAATTTTGGGGAAAAATTGGGAAAATCAGGAAAAATTTGGGTTTGGAGTTACTGGTTTATACTGGTTTGGACTGGGAGGGAAAAATGGGTGAAAATTGGGGGAAAAATGAGAAGAATATGACAAAAAATGGGGAAATTATGATGAAAAATGGGGAAAATTGGAGACAAATGGAGAAAAATGAGGAAAAAATGGGAAAAATGGGAATAAAATGGGAAAAATGGGAAAATGGGGAAAAAATGGGAAAAGATTGGGAAAAAATGGGAAAAATTTGGGGGAAAAATGGGGGAAAATGGGGAAAAAGTGGAGGAAAAAATGGAGAAAAATGGGTGAAAATTTGGGAAAAAATGGAGGAAAAAATTGGAGAAAAATTGGGGGAAAATTTGGGAAAAAATGGGGGAAAATTGAGGGAAAAAATGGAAAAAATTGGGGAAAAAATTGGAGAAAAATTGGGGGGAAAATGGGGAAAAGATCAGGAAAAAATGGAGAAAATTGGTGAAAATTGGTGGAAAAATGGTGAAAATATGACAAAAAATGGGGAAAAATGAGGAAATTGAGGAAAAATGAGAAAAAAATTGGAAATAAAATGGAGAAAAATGAGGAAAAAAGGAGAAAAATGGGGAAAAATAGGAAAAAATTGGGAGAAAAATAGGGAAAAATTGGGAAAAATTAGGAGAAAATGAGGGAAAATTAGGAAAAAATGGGTGAAAATGGGGAAAAATTTATGAAAAAATGGGGAAAAAATGAGAAAAAAATTGGGGAAAAATGGGGGAAAATTCAGGAAAAAATGGAGAAAAAATGGGGAAAATTGGTGGAAAAATGACAAGAATATGACAAAAAATGGGGAAATGATGCTGAAAAATGGGGAAAATTGGGGGAAAAGTTGAGTTTTTCCTACTGGTTTGAACTGGTTTGGGACTGGGAGTGACTGGTTTGGACTGGGAGGAGGTTTGGGGTGGAAAAATGGGGAAAATTGGTGAAAAAATGGGGAAAAATGATTAAAAATGGGGAAAAAATGGGGAAATTAGGGGGAAAATGGAGGAAATTGGGGTTTGGGGTTACTGGTTTGTACTGGTTTGGACTGGGAGGGACTGGGAGAGAGGAAATTGGGAAAAATGGGGAAAAATGGGGAAAATCAGTGAAAAAATGGTGGAAAAAGGTGAAAAAATGGTGAAAAAAGGTGAAAAAATGAGGAAATTATGGGGAAAAATGGGGAAAAAACATTGAAAATTGAGGAAAAATGGGGTTTGGGGTTACTGGTTTGGACTGGGAGTTACTGGTTTGTACTGGGAGGAGGTTTGGGGTACAAAAATGGGGAAAATAGGAGAAAAAATGGGGAAAATCAGTGAAAAGTGGAGAAAAAAGGTCAAAAAATGAGGAAAATATGAGAAAAAATGGGGAAAAAATGACTAAAAATGACCAAAAAATGACAAAAATAGGAGAAAAATTGAGGAAAATTGGGGGAAATTTGGGTTTGGGGTTACTGGTTTGGACTGGTTTGGACTGGGAGGGGAAAAATGGGAAAATTGGGGGAAAAATGGGAAAATTTGGTGAAAAAATGAGGAAAATATGACAAAAAATGGGGAAATTATGATGAAAAAAGGGGAAAATTTGGGGAAAAGTGGAGAAAAATGGAGAAAAATGAGGAAAAATGGAAAAAATGGGAATAAAATGGGAAAAGATTGGGGAAAAAATGGAAAAAAATTGGGAAAAAATGGAAAAAATTGGGGAAAAAATTGGGAAAAATGGGTGAAAATTTGGGAAAAATGGGGAAAAATTGAGGCAAAAAATGGAAAAAGATTGGGGAAAATTTGGGAAAAAATGTGGGAAAAAATGGGAAAAAAGTGGAGAAAAAATGGGGGAAAAATGTGAAAAATTGGGGGAAAAATGGGGAAAAATTGGGGAAAAAATGGAGAAAAATTGCAGGAACAATGAGAAAAAATGGGGGAAAATGGTGGAAAAAAGAGAAAATAATTGGGGGCAAAATGGAGAAAAATGGGGAAAAACGAGGAAAAAATTGGGGGAAAATTTGAGAAAAAGAGGAGAAAAAATGGGGAAAATGGTGAAAAAATGAGAAAAATATTGGGGAAAAATGGGGAAAAAATTCAGGAAAAAATGGTGAAAAAATGAGGAAAATTGGAGAAAAAAATGAGGAAAATATGACAAAAAATGGGGGAAAAATGGGGAAAAAAAGTAGAAATTTTGGGGAAAAATGGGGGAAAATTTGGGTTTGGGGTTACTGGCTTGTACTGGTTTATACTGGTTTGGACTGGGAGAGGAAAAATGGGGAAAAATGGGGAAAAAATGAGGAAAATTGGTGAAAAAATGAGGAAAAAATGACAAAAAATGGGGAAAAAATGGGGAAAAATGAGGAAATTTTGGGGAAAAATGGAGAAAAATGAGGCAAAAATGGGAATAAAATGGGAAAAAAGTGGAGGAAAAAATGGAGAAAAATGGGTGAAAATTTGGGAAAAAATTGAGGAAAAAATTGGAGAAAAATTGGGGGAAAATTTGGGAAAAAATGGAGAAAAAATGGGGAAAATTGTTGCAAAAATGAGGAAAAAATTGGGGGGAAAATGGAGAAAAATGGTGGAAAAATGGCAGAAAAATCAGGGAAAAATGGGGAAAAAATGGGGGAAAATGAGGAAATTTTGGGGAAAAGTGGGGAAAATTGGGGGGAAATTGGGGTTTGGGGTTACTGGTTTGTACTGGTTTGGACTGGGAGGGACTGGGAGGGGAAAAATGGGGAAAAAAGGGGAAAATATGACAAAAAATGGGGAAAAATTGGTGAAAAAATGGGGAAATCAAGGGGAAAAATGGGGAAGAAAGGCTTAAAAATGGGGTTTGGGTTATACTGGTTTATACTGGGAGGGACTGGGAAGGAAAAATGGGGAAAAATGGGGAAAATATGATTAAAAATGGGGTAAAAATGGGGAAATTATGGGGAAAAATGGGGAAGAAATGGTTAAAAATGGGGTTTGGGGTAACTGGTTTGTACTGGGAGGGACTGGGAGGGGAAAAATGGGGAAAAATGGTGAAAAAACAAGGAAATTTGGTGAAAAAATGGGGAAAAAAGATGAAAAAATGGTGAAAAAATGATTAAAAATCAGGGAAAATTGAGAAAAATGAGAAAAAGTGGAGAAAAAATAGGGAAAAATGGGGGAAAATTTGGGAAAAAATGGGAAAAATTGGGGAAAAAATGGGGAAAATGAGGAAAAATTGTGGAAAATGAGGAAAAAATGGAGAAAATGGAGAAAAATGGGGAAAAAATTGGAAAAATTGGGAACAAATGGAGAAAAATGGGAAAAAATGGGGGCAAAAATTGGTGAAAAAATGGGGGAAAAAGGAAAAAAATTGGGAAAAAATGAGAAAAAATTGAGGAAAATGGGGAAATTGGGGAAAAATTTGGAAAAAAGAAAAAAAAATGAGGAAAAAATTAGGAAAATTTCAGGAAAAAATGGAGAAAAATGGGGGAAAAGTGGTGAAAAATGGGAAAAAATTGGCAAAAAAATGGAAAAAATGAGGAAAAAATGGAGAAAAAATTGGGGGAAAATGAGAGGAAATGGGAAAAAAATTGAGGAAAATGGGTGAAAAGGGGTTAAAAAATGAGAAAAAAATTAGGAAAAAATGGGAAAAAGGAGAAAAAATGGACAAAAATGGGGAAAATTACCACAAAATGGAAAAAATAGGAAAAAAATGGTGGAAAAATGAGGAAAGGAAGGTAAAAAATTGGGAAAAAATGGGAAAAATTGGGGGAAAAATGGGTGAAAAAATGGGAAAAAATGGGGAAGGGAGAAAATGGGAAAAAATAGAGGAAAATGGGGAAAAAAATGAGAAAAAATTGGGGAAAAAATGGGAAAATTTGGGGCAAAATGGGGGAAAAATAGAACAAAAGGGGAAAAAATGGGAAAAATGGGAAAAAAATGAGAAAAAAATGGGAAAAAATGGACAAAAATGGGGAAAAAATAGGAAAAGTTGGGAAAAATGGGAAAAAATGGAGAAAATGAGAAAAAAATTGGGAAGAAATTGAGAAAAATGGGGAAAAATGGTAAAAAAATGGGAAAAATTGGGGAAAAAATTGGCAAAAAAAAGCAGAAAAATGGCAGAAAATGAGGAAAAATTGAGGAGAAAATTGAGGAAAAAATGGTGAAAAAATAGAACAAATGGGGGAAAAATGGGGAAAAATTGAGAAAAAATGAGAAAAAATTGGGGAAAATGGAGAAAAATGAGGAAAAATGGAGAAAAAATTGGAAAAAAATTGGAAAAAAGTGGAGAAAAAGGGAGAAAAAAATAGTAAAAAAATGGAGAAAAATGGAGAAAAATGGGAAAAAATGGTGAAAAAATTGGGAAAAAACGAGGAAAAAATGGGACAAATGAGAAAAAAAATTGGAAAAAATGGAGAAAAATTGGAAAAAAAATGGAAAAAAGTGGAGAAAAAGGGAGAAAAAAATAGTAAAAAATGGGAAAAAATGGAAAAAAATGAGGAAAAAATGGAGAAAAAAATGGAGAAAAAATGGGGAAAATGGAAAAAAATGGGGAAAAAAATGGAGAAAAATGGGGAAAAAATTGGGAAAAAAATAGTAAAAAATGGGAAAAAATAGGGAAAAAATGGGAAAAAAATGGAGAAAAAATAGTAAAAAAAAAGGGAAAAATGGAGAAAAATGGGAAAAAATGAGGGAAAAATTGGGAAAAATGAGGAAAAAAAATTGGAAAAAAATGGAGAAAAATTGGAAAAAATTGGAAAAAAGTGGAGAAAAAGGGAGAAAAAAATAGTAAAAAAATGGGAAAAAATGAGGAAAAAATTGGGGAAAAATGAGAAAAAAATGGGAAAAATTGGGGAAAATGGGAAAAAATGGGCAGAAAAATGGGGAAAAATAGGAAAAATTGGGAAAAAATTGGGAAAAAACGTGGAAAAAAATGGAAAAAATTGTGAAAAAATGAGAAAAAATGGGGGAAAAATGGGGAAAAATTGAGAAAAACAAGGAAAAAATTCAGGGAAAAATGGTGAAAAAATGGGGGAAAAATGAGGAAAAAATTGGGAAAAAAATGAAGAAAATGGGAAAAAAATTGAGGAAAATGGGGAAAAAATGTGGGAAAATTTAGAAAAAATGAGAAAAAAATGGGGGAAAAATGAGAATAAAATTATGAAAAATTCAGGAAAAAATGGAGAAAAAATGGTGAAAAATGAGGAAAAAGTGCTGAAAAAATTGGGGAAAAAAATCGGAAAAATGGGAAAAAATGAGAAAAAAATTTGGAAAAAATAGAGAAAAATGGGGAAAAAATAGTAAAAAAATGGGGAAAAAATGGGAAAAAATGTGGAAAAAAATGGAAAAAATTGGGAAAAAATTGGGAAAAATTGGGGAAAAATGGGAAAAATTTGGGAAAAAATGGGGAAAAAATGGGAAAAAATTGGGAAAAAATGGGAAAAATTGGGAAAAAATGGGAAAAAAATTAGGAAAAAATTAGGAAAAACAGAGGAAAAAATGGGGAAAAAATAGTAAAAAATGGGGAAAAATCGAGAAAAATGAGGAAAAAATTAGGGAAAAAATGGAGAAAAATGAGGGGGAAATTCAGGAAAAGTTTGAGAAAAAATGGGAAAAAGTTGAGGAAAAAATTGGCGAAAAAAAATGGAGAAAAAAATGGAGAAAAAATGGAAAAAAATTGGCAAAAAAATGGGGAAAAATGAGAAAAAATGGGGAAAAAATAGTAAAAAAATGGGGAAAAATGGGAAAAATTGGGAAAAAATTGGGGAAAAAATGGAGAAAAAATGGAGAAAAATAGGAAAAAAATGGGAAAAAATTGGGAAAAAATGGGAAAAAACTAGGAAAAAAATCAGGAAAAACAGAGGAAAAAATGGGGAAAATATAGTAAAAAAATGGGAAAAAAATCGAGAAAAATGAGGAAAAAATTACGGAAAATGAGAAAAAAATTGGGGGAAAAATGGGAAAAAATTGGAAAAAATGGGAAAAATGGGAAAATTTGAGTTTCTTACTGTTTTTTCTTGATTTTTCCTGTTTTTTCTGGTTTTTCCTGGTTTTTCCTGGTGTTTTCTGGTCCCTCAGAGGTCCTTGGCTCTCTGGGCTCCCTGATTGGCTCAGAGCTGCCGGAAGCTCTGGAACTCGCGCTGCGATTGGCTGAGGGCGACGATGACGTCATCAGGGTGGTGTGAGTAACCGGAAATCCCGAAAGTCCCGAAATTCCTAAAATTCCTGGAAAAAATCCGGAAAAATTAGGAAAAAATGGGGAAAAATGCAAAAAAAAAAGGTGTAAAAGTGGGAGAAAAAAATGGGGGAAAAAAGGCAAAAAATCCATGAGAAATTCCAAATATTCCCAAATATTCCTTAAACTTCTTGGGATTTTTCCAAAAATTCCCAAAATCCTGGAAAAAATGGGGAAAAATTAGGAAAAAATGGGAAAAAATGGTGAAAAGTGGGAAAAAAATTGGGAAAAAAAGGTAAACAATCCACGTGGGAAATTCCAAATATTCCCAAATATTCCCTAAAATTCTCAGAATTTTTCCCAAAATTCCTGAAAATCCTGGGAAAATGGGGAAAAAGGCGAAAAAATGGGAAAAAATGGGGGAAAATGGTGAAAAATGGGGAAAAAATTGGAAAAAAAAGGTAAAAAATCCACGTGAGAAATTCGAAATATTCCCAAATAGTCCTTTAAAATTCCTGGGATTTTATCCCAAAATCCTGAAGAAAAATCCAAGAAAATTGGAAAAAATGGCAAAAAAATTGGGGGGAAAAAAGGTAAAAAATCCACGTGAGAAATTCCAACTATTCCCTAAAATTCCTAAAATTCCTGAAATCCCAAAAAGAAATCTGAAGAAATTAGGGAAAAATGGCCCAAAAAAAGGGGGAAAATTCAAAGAAAAATTCCAAGAAATTTCCAAAATTTATCCCAAAAATTACCAGAATTCCCCCCAAAAAAAATTCCTGGCAAAAATAAGAAATTTAAAACAAAAAAAACCATGAAAAAAATTGCAAAAAACAGGGAAAGAACAGGAAGGGAAATGGAAAGAAATCCCCTGGAAAATCCCAAAATGGCAGAAGATTCCCAGAAATTTGTTCCAAAACATCTGAAATCCAAAAAAAACTTTGGAAAAGTTAGGAGAAAATGGGAAAAATGTGAAAAAAATAGCAAAAAATCCAAGTGAGAAATTCCAAGCATTCCCAAATATTCCCTAAAATTCCCTAAAATTCCCTAAAACTCCAAGAATTTATCCCGAAAATATGAAATCCTGGAAAAATTCGAAAAACATTCTGAGGAAATGAAACAGAATGGAGGAAAAATGTTTTTAAAATGGCCAAAAAAATGGATGAAAAAGGCAAACAAAAAATATCACCTGGGAAGCTCCAAAATCCCAAAAATATTCCTGAAAATTCCCGGAATTCCCAAAATTTCATGAGACTTATCTCAAAAAACGCCAAATTCCCAAAAATTCCGAAGACATTTCCAGAAAATTCCGAAAATTTGAGGGGAAAAACCCAAAAATTGAGGGGAAATGGCGGAAAAAAACCCCGAAAAAATCCCAAAAAATATCCCAAAAAATTCCCAAAATTTAAAAAAAAAATTCCCAAAAATTCCCAAAAATTCCCAGTTCCCTCCCAGTCCCTCCCAGTCCCACCAAATCCGCGAATTTTGGGTTAAAATCCTCATTTTTTCAGCTTCTCCCCCTTTTCCCCTCACGCCTCAAAATGGCGGCGCCCACAAAAAGGCGGGCGGAAGTCCCTTTTGATTGACAGCCCGCGCCAACCAATGGCGCACCGGGAGAGTCCGGAAGTCGCGCCCGAACTACAAAACGCGCCATTTTCGAACGTGGCAAAGCGCTGAGGGGAAACCGGAAGTGCCTCCGCCGCCATTTTGGATGTGGGGCCGTGAGGGCTCCGCGCTTCCCTCCCAGTATAAACCAGTAAAAACCAGTATAAACCAGTTCAAACTGGTGTTCGCAGCTCGGTGCTGGCCGCCGCCGTGTCGGAGGTGATGAAGGAAGGAATGGCGCCGCTGCTGCCCAAGGTGATGCCGGTGCTGGAGGGAGCGCTGAGGCCTCTGGTGAGAGAGGTGGGTTTGTACTGGTTTGTACTGGGAGGGACTGGGAGGGACTGGGATTGAACTGGGATGGAACTGGGATGGACTGGGATTGAACTGGGATGGACTGGGATTGAACTGGTTTATACTGGGATGGACTGGGAGGGACTGGGAGGGACTGCGATGGAACTGGGATGGACTGGGATGGACTGGGATTGAACTGGGATGGACTGGGATGGACTGGGATTGAACTGGGATGGACTGGGATGGAACTGGGATGGACTGGGATTGAACTGGGATTGAACTGGGATTGGACTGGGATGGACTGGGATTGAACTGGGATGAACTGGGATTGAACTGGTTTATACTGGTATGGACTGGGATGGACTGGGATTGAACTGGGATTGAACTGGGATGGACTGGGATGAACTGGGATGGACTGGGATGGACTGGGATTGAACTGGGATTGAAGTGGGATGGACTGGGATGAACTGGGATGGACTGGGATTGAACTGGGATGGAACTGGGATGGACTGGGATTGACTGGGATGAACTGGTTTATACTGGGATTGAACTGGGATGGACTGGGATGGACTGGGATGGACTGGGATTGAACTGGGATTGAACTGGGATGGACTGGGATGAACTGGGATGGACTGGGATTGAACTGGGATGGAACTGGGATGGACTGGGATTGACTGGGATGAACTGGTTTATACTGGGATTGAACTGGGATGGACTGGGAGCCCCAAACTGGTCCAAACTGGTCCAAACTGGTCTCCCAGCCCCAAGCCGACGCTCCTGATTGGCTGCTGAGTCTCCATGATGACGAGGAGGGGGCGGAGCCTATGGAGGATGACGTCACCGAGTGGGAGGAGACTCTGGAGTGAGGAGATTCACTGGTTTATACTGGTTTAGACTGGTTTTGACTGGTTTTTACTGGTTTATACTGGTTTGGGGGTTTTTCCTTACTGGTTTGGGGTTTTTCCATACTGGTTTATACTGGTTTGGGGTTTTTTCTCCCCCAAACTGGTTTATACTGGTTTATACTGGTTCATACTGGTTTATACTGGTTCATACTGGTTTATACTGGTGCAGGCAGGAAGTGGGCGGAGCTTTCCCCGGAGTTGCCCAATCGGCACTGGGAGCACTGGGAGAGATGGCCGAGAACTGCGGGTAAGTGGTTTATACTGGTTTATACTGGTTTTTACTGGTTTTTACTGGTTTATACTGGTTTGAACTGGTCCAAACCGGTTTCCCCAGCCCTCCCTTCCTGCCCTACCTGGACTCCACCCTGTCGGCCATCTTGGATCTCGCCCAGGTCAGTCCTCCCAGTATAAACCAGTTCATCCCAGTTCGCCCCAGTTCCCTCCCAGTATAAACCAGTAACTCCCAGTTTGCTCCCAGTTCCCCCAGTCTGAGGTCAGAGCTGCAGCCTACGAGGCGCTGGGGAGTTACTGCCGCTGCGGGAGAGGAGAGGAGAGCCAGACTGGTTTGTACTGGTTTATACTGGTTTATACTGGTTTATACTGGTTTGGACTGGTTTGGGGGTTTTGCCATACTGGGAGTTACTGGGATGGACTGGGAGAGGATTTGAGTCTTACTGGGATGGATTGGGAGAGAATTGGGGGTTACTAGTTTATACTGGTTTATACTGGTTTATACTGGATGGGAGTTTTTTCCATACTGGGAGTTACTGGGATGGACTGGGATTGAACTGGGATGGACTGGTTTATACTGGGATGGACTGGGATGGACTGGGATGGACTGGGATTGAACTGGTTTATACTGGGATTGAACTGGGATGGACTGGGATGGACTGGGATTGAACTGGGATGGACTGGGATGGACTGGTTTATACTGGGATGAACTGGGATGGACTGGGATTGAACCATACCGATTTAAACTGGTTTATACTGGTCCAAACTGGCCCAAACTGGTTTATACTGGTTTCCCCCCAGCTCCCACCCCCAGCCAGCAGAGGGCGCTGCAGGCCCTGGTGGGCGGAGTCAAGTCGGACCCGGCAGTGGGCGGGGCCATGGGGGCGGTGGGCGGGGCCGGCCGCCTGCTGGAGCCCCCAGGCCACGCCCCCCGGGAATGGCTGGAGCCCATTGGCCGGGCGCTGTGTGACGTCATCGTCGGGGAGGTGAGGGGGCGGGGCTTAGAGGTGAAGGGGCGGGGCTTGGAAAAGTGGGAGGAGCTTAAAGTGAGTGGGAGGAGCTTAGAAAAAGGGGCGTGGCTTGAAGTGGGAGGGGCTAAGGGGAAGTGGGAGGGGCTTAGGGGGAAGGGGTGTGGCTTGAAGTGGGAGGGGCTAAAGGAAGTGGGAGGGGCTTGGGAGGCAAGGGGTGTGGCCTGGATTGGGAGGAGCCAAAGGGAGTGGGAGGGGCTTATGGAAAGGGGATGTGGCTTGAAGTGGGCGGTGTTTAAAGGAGAGGGTGTGGCTTGAAGTGGGAGGGGTGTGGCTTGAAGTAAGGGGTTAAAGGGAGTGGGAGGGGCTTAGGAGGAAAGGGGTGTGGTTGGAAGCGGGTGGGGCTTAAGGAAGTGGGAAGGGCTTATGGGGAAAGGGGTGTGGCTTGGAGTGGGAGGGACTAAAGGGAGTGGGAGTGGCTTAGGAAAAGGGGTGTGGCTTGGAGTGGGCGGGGCTAAAAGGAAGTGGGAGGGCCTTAAGGAGGAAAGGGGTGTGGCTTGAAGTGGGAGGGGCTTGTGAGGAAAGGGTGTGGCTTGAAGTGGGAGGATATTAAGGAAGTGGGAGGGGCTTAGAAAAGGGGGAGTGGCTTGAAGTGGGTGGGACTACATATACTGGGAGGGGCTTAAGAGGGAAGGGGCGTGGCTTGAAGTGGGAGGGGTTTAAATGAGTGGGCGTGGCTTGCAATGGAGGGGTGGGGAGGTATGGAGGTGGGTGGAGCTTGGAGTGGGAGGAGCTTGAAGGAAGTGGGCGGGGCTTGGTTTGGCTGGAAGTGGGTGCAGTTTAAAGGGGTGGGAGGAGCCTAAGAGGGAGGGGTGTGGCTTAAAGTAGGTGTGGCTAGAGGGAGGTGGGCGGGGCTTAAAGTGGGTGGGGTTTACATGAATGGGATTGTGGTAAGCAGAGTGGGAGGGGCTTAGAAGAGAGGGGCGTGGCTTGAAGTGGGCGGGGCTAAAGGAGGTGGAAGATGCGTGGAGTGGGAGGAGCTTAAAGTGGGAGGGGCTTAGAAGGGGTGGGAGGAGCCTGGAGTGATGAAACATACAGTGGTGGGAGGGGCTTACAAGGGGGCGTGGCTTCGAATGGGCGTGGCTTGAGGGAGTGGGAGGGGCTTAGAGTGAAGGGGCGTGGCTTAAATGGGTGGGGCTAAGAAGTGGGAGGAGCTTAAAGGGACATTTATTTCCAGGCGGTGGGAGGGGCTTGGAGGGAGGGGCTTGGAGCTGGTGGGCGTGGCTTGAAGTGGGTGGGGTTTGGGTGGGCGGAGCTTAAAGGGGAAAGCATTGGAAAGAGTGGGAGGAGCTTACACTGGGAGGGGCTTAGGATGAAGGGGCGTGACTTAAAGAGAAAGGGGGAAGTGGGACGAGTTTAAAGTGGGAGGGGCTTAGGAGGGGTGTGGCTCTGAGTGGGCGGGGCTAAAAGAGGTGGGAGGAGCTTAGCATTGGAAGCATTTAAAGGGGTGGGCGTGGCTTAGGAAGAGGGGGCGTGGCTTAGCCCAAGCCACTCTCCAAGGAGTGGGCGGGGCATAAAGTGGGCGGGGCTTGGATGAGTGGGCGGGGCTTGGAGTGGGAGGAGCTTAGAAGGCCTTTCTGGGCAGTGGGCGTGGCTTAACGGGGTTAATGACTGGTGGGCGTGGCTTAATTGGGGTTAATGAATGACTGGTGGGCGTGGCTTAATTGGGGTTAATGACTGGTGGGCGTGGCTTGATTGGATTAACCCCTTGTGGGCGTGGCTAGAGTGGGCGTGGCCTCACCAGCCCCTCCCCCTCAGGTCGCCAGCGCCAAATCCGATGACGTCACGGCCGATGCAAATGAGGTGAGGGTGGGCGTGGCTTCCCGCCAAACCCCGCCCCCTTTAGCCCCGCCCACCTCCCTGCCTCACCAACCGACCAATCCCCTTCCAGCGCTTCGCCGAGCTCCGCGAAGTCGCCTCCGATTGGCTGCCCCAGCTGGGCGTGGCCATGGCGCGGGAGGGCGTGGCCCAGACCGGAAGGGGCGTGGCCTTCCCGCCATCCTACTTCCGCCGCCTCCTCCCCTCCCTATTGGCCGGCCTGGCTGACCCCGCCCAGCCCGGGGTGAGGTCGTGGGCGGCGGCCGTGATTGGCCAGCTGTGCCACGCCCTGGGCGGGGAGACCACGCCCTTCTTGCCGGATTTGGGCAACGCCTTCCGATTGGCCGCCAAGGACGAGGAGCAGGAAGTGCGAGCCAACGCCTTCTACGCCATTGGGCGGATCGGGGAGGCGATCGGCCACGCCCACCTGGAGTATCCCACCAATCAGGGGGCTGAGGGGGGTTTGGCCACGCCCACATTGCCATATATGGGTATAGAGGGTGGGGTTGGGTGTGGTTTGCCATATATGGTAATTGGCTCCGCCCCTTTTCCATATATGGTAATTAGTTGAGGGAAAATTGAGAGAAAATTCAGGAAAAAATGATGAGACATTCAGGAAAATTTCAGTTAAAATTCAGGAAAAGTTGTGGAAAATTGAGGGAAAATTCAGGAAAAATTCACTGAAAATTCTACAAAAATTCAGTAAAAACTCGCTAAAAATTCACTAAAAATTCTTTAAAATTCCGTAAAAATTCGCTAAAAACTCACTAAAAATTCTATAAAATTCAGTAAAAATTTGCTAAAACTCACTAAAAATTCACTAAAATTCAGTAAAAATTTGCTAAATATTCTACAAAAAATCAGGAAAAATTCGCTAAAAATTCACTAAAAATTCTTTAAAATTCAGTAAAAATTCGCTAAAATCTCACTAAAAATTCCATAAAAATTCTATAAAAATTTTGTAAAAATTCACTAAAAATTCAAGAAAAATTCAGTAAAAATTCAGTAGAAATTCCATCAAAATTCTATAGAATTCACTAAAAATTCCATTAAAATTCAGTAAAAATTCGGTGAAAATTCACTAAAAATTCTATAAAAATCTAGTAAAAATTCCATAAAAATTCAGTAAAAATTCAATAAAAATTCCATAAAAATTTACTAAAAATTCCATAAAAATTCAGTAAAAATTGCATGAAAATTCAGTGAAAATTCATTTAAATTTCTATAAAAATTCTGTAAAAATTTGCTAAAAATTCCAATAAAATTGACTAAAAATTCTATAGTTTAGTAAAAATTCCATTAAAACTTAGTAAAAATTCCATAAAAATTCACTAAAAATGCAGTAAAAATTCCATTAAAATCGTGTAAAAAATCTCTTCAAATTCAGTTAAAATTCTATTGCAAAATTGCATAAAAATTCTGTAAAAATTCCATAAAAATTCCATAAAAATTCACTAAAAATTCACTAAAAATTCACTGAAAATTCACTAAAAATTTCCTAAAAATTCCATAAAAATTCAGTTAAAATTCACTAAAAATTCACTAAAAATTTACTAAAACTTCTTTAAAGTTCCATAAAAATTTCATAAAAATTCCCCAAAAATTCCATAAAAATTCCGTAAAAATTCCATAAAATTCACTAAAAATTCCATAAAAATTCACTAAAAATTCCATAAGAATTCACTAAAAACTCACTAAAAATTCAGGAAAAATTCACTAAAAATTCGGTGAAAATTCACTAAAAATTCAGGAAAAATTCAGGAAAAATTCACTAAAAATTCCATTAAAATTTAGTAAATTCTCGAAAATTGCAAAAATTCACTAAAAATTCCAGGAAAATTCACTGAAAATTCCAGGAAAATTCACTAAAAATTCCATTAAAATTCACTAAAAATTCTATAAAAATTCGCTAAAAAATCTGTAAAAATTCACTAAAAATTCCATAAGAATTCACTAAAAATTCAGGAAAAATTCACTAAAAATTCGGTGAAAATTCCATAAAAATTCAGGAAAAATTCACTAAAAATTCCTTTAAAATTTAGTAAAAATTCCTCAAAAATTCCATAAAAATTCACTAAAAATTCCTTAAAAATTCACTAAAATTCCATAAAAATTCACTAAAAATTCCATAAGAATTCAGTAAAAATCCAGTAAAAATCCATAAAAATTCGCTAAAAATTCTGTTAAAATTCCGTAAAAATTCACTAAAAATTCACTAAAAACTCACTAAAAATTCCATAAAATTCACTAAAAATTCACTAAAAACTCACTAAAAATTCTGCAAAATTCACTAAAAACTCACTAAAAAAACCTCTAAAATTTAGTAAAAATTCGCTAAAAATTCCGTAAAAAATCACTAAAAATTCGCTAAAAATTCCATAAAAGTTCACTAAAAATTCAGTAAAAATTCCCTAAAAATTCAGTTAAAAATTCACTAAAGATTCACTAAAAATTCACTAAAAACTCACTGAAAATTCACTAAAAATTGCATAAAAATTCATTAAAAATTCACTAAAAATTCAGTAAAAATTCCTAAAAATTCACTAAAAATTCACTAAAAATTCCAATAAAAATCAGTAAAAATTACATAAAAATTCAGTAAAAATTCACTAAAAATTCACTAAAAATTCACTAAAAATTCTGCAAAATTCACTAAAAACTCACTAAAAAAATCACTAAAATTTAGTAAAAATTCCATCGAAATTCTGTAAAAAATCCATTTATATTCCCTAAAAATTACTAAAAATTCACTAAAAATTCCATAAAAATTCACTAAAAATTCACTAATAACTCACTAACAATTCAATAAAAATCAATAAAAATTCACTAAAAATTCACTAAAAATTCACTAAAAATTCCATTAAAATTCACTAAGAATTCTGTAAAGATTCACTAAAAATTCACTAAAAGTTCACTAAACATTCTGTAAAAATGACTAAAAATTCAGTTAAAATTCCCTTAAAATTTAGTAAAAGTTCCATAAAAATTCACTAAAAGTTCGCAAAAAATTTACTAAAAATTTACTAAAAATTGCAGTAAAAATTCACTAAAAATTCCAAGAAAATTACAAAAATCACAAAAAAATCTATTAAAAATCAGTAAAAATTCGCTAAAAATTCACTAAAAATTTAGTAAAAACTCCATAAAAATTCCCCAAAAATTCCATAAAAATTCACTAAAAATTCACTAAAAATTCAGTAAAAATTCAGTAAAATCCATAAAAATGCTAAAATTCTGTTAAAATTCCGTAAAATTCTATAAAATCACTAAAAATTCACTAAAAATTCCTATAAAAATCCCTAAAAATTCGCAAAAATCCAAAAAAACTCACTAAAAATTCCACAAAATTCATTAAAAACTCACGAAAAAATCTATAATTTAGTAAAAATTCGCTAAAAATTCCGTAAAAAACCACTAAAAATTCACTAAAAATTTACTAAAAATTCTATTAAAAATCAGTAAAAATTAGCTAAAAATTCATAAAAAAATTGAACATATTCAACTAAAAATTACTAAAAATTCCATAAAATTCACTAAAAAATTACACTAAAAAGTTCACTAATAACTCACTAACAATTCAATAAAAATCAATACAAATTCACTAAAAATTCACTAAAAATTCGCAAAAAATTCGCAAAAAATTCACTAAAAATTCACTAAAAGTTCACTAAACATTCTGTAAAAATGACTAAAAATTCAGTTAAAATTCCCTTAAAATTTAGTAAAAGTTCCATAAAAATTCACTAAAAATTCCAAGAAAATTACCAAAAAATCACTAAAAATTCTATTAAAAATCAGTAAAATTTCGCTAAAAATTCACTAAAAATTCACTAAAAATTCACTAAAAATTTAGTAAAAATGTAGTAAAAATTCCATTAAAATTGTGTAAAAATTCACTAAAAATTCCATTTAAATTCACTAAAAATTCACTAAAAATTCGCTAAAAATTCCATAAAAATTCACTAAAAATTCACCAAAAATTCACTTAAAATTCACCAAAAATTCACTGAAAATTCACCAAAAATTCACTAAAAATTACATAAATTACCTAAAAATTCACCAAAAATTCATCTCAAAAATTCCATTAAAATCAGTAAAAATTCGCTAAAATTCACTAAAAATTTAAAGTAAAAATTTAGTAAAAATTCCATTAAAATTGTAAAACTCATTAAAAATCACAAAAAATTAAATGAAAAATCCACTAAAAATCCCTTAAAAATCAATAAAAACTCACTAAAAGTCTATAAAATTTAGTAAAAATCAAAAAATTGCAAAAAATTCACTAAAAATTCTAGTAAAAATAAGTAAAAGTTCAGTAACAATTCCATAAAAATTCAGTAACAATTCACTAAAAATTCCCTAAAAATTCTATAAAAATTCACTAAAACTTTCATTAAAATTCACTAAAAATTCACTAAAAATTCACTAAAAATTCACTAAACATACCATTAAAATTCACAAAAAATTCACTAAAAACTCCATAAAAATTCCACAAAAATTCCAAAAAAATTACCTAAAAATTCACTAAAAAATGTGTAAAAAATCACCAAAAATCCACCAAAAATCCAATTAAAATTCCCTAAAAAATCCATAAAAACCCCAAAAAATCCCCAAAAAATCCCAAAAACTCCCAACCCCCTCCTGTCCTTGGCCCCGCCCCTTTTTCCTTATTTGGGCGCAGGTGGGCGTGGCCAGGGCTGGAGCTGTGCAGCCACGCCCTGCAGGGGGAGGAGCCTGGCAGGGTCAGAGACAACGCGATTGGAGCTCTGATCAGACAGCAGGGGGCGCCAAACCAACTGGTTTGTACTGGGAGGGACTGGGAGGGGAAAAATGGGGGGAAATTGGGAAAAATTTGGGGAAAAATGGTGAAAAAATGAGGAAAATTGGTGAAAAAATGGTGAAAACATGATTAAAAATGGGGAAAAAATTGGGGAAAATTGGGGGAAAAATGGGAAAAAATTTGGGAAAAAATGGAAAAAATTGGGGAAAAAAGAGAAAAAATAGGGAAAAATGGGGGGAAAAGTGGGGAAAAAATGGGGAAAAAATGAGGAAAATGTGGAGAAAAATTTGGGTTAAAGTGGGAATTTCATACTGGGATTGAACTGGGATGGACTGGTTTATACTGGGAGGGACTGGGAGGGGAAAAATGGGGAAAATTTGGGGGAAAATTGGGGAAAAAATGAGGAAAAATGGGGGAAAAATGGGGGAAAATGGGGAGGAAAGGGTTAAAAATGGGGGGAAATGGGAACTGGAGTTACTGGTTTGGACTGGTTTGTACTGGGAGGGACTGGGAGGGCAAAAATGGGGAAAAAATGGGGGAAAAATGGGGAAAATCGGTGAAAAAATGGGGAAAAAGTGATGAAAAATGGGGGAAAAATGAGGAAAAATGGGGAAAAAATGGGGGAAAATGGGGAGGAAAGGCTTAAAAATGGGGGAATTGGGGTTTGGGGTTACTGGTTTGTACTGGTTTGGGACTGGGATGGACTGGTTTATACTGGGAGGGACTGGGAGGGGAAAAATTGGGGGAAAAGTGGGGAAAATTTGGGGGAAAAATGGGGAAAATTGGTGAAAAAATGGGGAAAAAATGCTGGAAAATTGGGGGAAAAATGGGGAAAAAAAGATGAAAATACGGAGAAAAAATGGTGAAAAAATGGTGAAAAAATGAGGAAATTTGGTGAAAAAATGGTGAAAAAATGACTAAAAATGGGAGAAAAATTGGGGAAAATTGGGGGAAAAATGGGAAAAAATTTGGGAAAAAATGGAAAAAATTGGGGAAAAAAAGAGAAAAAATAGGGAAAAATGGGGGGAAAAGTGGAGAAAAAATGAGGAAAATGTGGAGAAAAATTGGGGTCAAAGTGAGAATTTCATACTGGGAGGGAACTGGTTTATACTGGTTTATACTGGTTTATACTGGGAGGGACTGGGAGGGGAAAATGGGGGAAAAATTGGTGAAAAAATGGGTAAAAATGAGGAAAAATGGGGGAAAAAATGGGGGAAAATGGGGAGGAAAGGGTTAAAAATGGGGGAAAAAACTGGGGTTACTGGTTTGTACTGGTTTATACTGGGAGGGGAAAAATGGGGAAAAAATGGGGAAAAAATGATGAAAAATGGGGGGAAAATGACTAAAAAATGGGGAAAAAATTGGGGAAAAATTGGGAAAAAATGGGGAAAAATTAGGGAAAAAATGAGAAAAAATGGGGAAAAAATGAAAAACATGAGAAAAAAATTGGGAAAAAATGGAAAAAAAATCGGGGGAAAATTGGAAAAAAATGAGAAAAAATTGGGAAAATGGGAAAAAAATTGGGAAAAATATTGGGAAAAAAATGGGGAAAAATTGGGAAAAATATTGGGGAAAAAATGGAAAAAAATGAGAAAAAAATTGGGAAAAAAAGGGGAAAAATGGGGAAAAATTGGGAAAAAATGAGAAAAAAATTGGGAAAAAATTGAAAAAAATGAGAAAAAAATTGGGGAAAAAATGGGGAAAAAAATTGGGAAAAATATTGGGGAAAAAAATTGGGAAAATTGGGGAAAAATTGGCGAAAAAAGAAGAAAAAATGGGGAAAAAATTGGGGAAAAAATGATGAAAATATGGAGAAAATGGGGAAAAATGGGGAAAAAATTTAGAAAAAATTGGAAAAAATGGGGGAAAAAAGGGGAAAATTGGGAAAAAGGGAGGAAAAAATAAGAAAAAAAAGAAAAAAATGAGAAAAAAATGCAGAAAAATTGGGAAAAAATGAGAAAAAAATTGGGAAAAGTATTGGGGAAAAAAATGGGGAAAATTGGGGAAAAATTGGCGAAAAAAGAAGAAAAAATGGGGAAAAAATTGGGGAAAAAATGATGAAAATTGGGAGAAAATGGGGAAAAAGGGAGAAAAAATTTGGGAAAAAATTGGGGAAAAATGGGAAAAAAATGGGGAAAAAATGAAAAAAATGAGAAAAAAATTGGGAAAAAAATGGGGAAAAATTGGGAAAAAATGAGAAAAAAATGGGGAAAAATGGGGAAAAATTGGTGAAAATGGGAAAAATTGGGGGAAAAAAAGGAAAAAATGGAGAAAAACCGACAAAAAAATTGAAAAAAGTGTGAAAAATTTGGGAAAAAAATGAGAAAAAAATTGGGAAAAAATGGGAAAAATGGGAAGAAAATTACCAAAAAATCCTGGGAAAAATGTGGGGAAAATTGGGGGAAAAATGAGAAAAAAAATTTTTAAAATTGGGAAAAATTGGGGAAAAATTGGGAAAAAATGGGAAAAAATTGGGAAAAAATTGGGGGAAAATTGGGAAAAATTGGAAAAATGGGGGAAAAAAATGGAAAGAATTGGGAAAAAATTAGAAAAAATGAGGAAAATGAGAAAAAAAATAGAAAAAATGGGGAAAAAATGGGGAAAAAAAACCAAAAAAACTTGCGAAAAATGGGGAAAAAATGGAACAAAATGAGAAAAAAATGGGGAAAAATTGGGGAAAAATGGGAGAAAAAGGAGAAAAAAACTGGGAAAAAAAGAGAAATAAAGGAGAAAAGAATTGGGAAAAAAATGGAAAAAAAAGAGAAAAAAATTGGAAAAAAATTGAAAAAATGAGAAAAAAAATTGGGGAAAAAATGGAAAAAATTGGGGAAAAAATGGAAAAAAATTGGGAAAAAATAGAAAAAAAGAAAAAATTGGGAAAAAAATGAAAAAAATGAGAAAAAAATTGGGAAAAAAATGGAAAAAATTGGGGAAAAAAATGGGGGAAAAATTGGGAAAAATATTGGGAAAAAATGGGGAAAAAATGGGGGAAAATTGGGAAAAAAGGAGAAAAAATTGGGAAAAATGAGAAAAAAATTGGGAAAAATGGGAAAAAATGGGGAAAAAATGAAAAAAATGAGAAAAAAATTGGGGAAAAATGTTGGGAAAAAATGAGAAAAAAATTGGGAAAAAAATGGGGAAAAAATTGGGAAAATGGGAAAAAATTGGGAAAAATATTGGGGAAAAATGGGGAAAAATTGGCGAAAAAAGAAGAAAAAATGGGGAAAAAATTGGGGAAAAAATGATGAAAATATGGAGAAAATGGGGAAAAATGGGGAAAAAATTTAGAAAAAATTGGGAAAAAGGGGAAAATGGGGAAAATTGGGAAAAATGGAGGAAAAAATTGGGGAAAAAATGGAAAAAATGAGGAAAAAATGCAGAAAAATTGGGAAAAATGAGAAAAAAATTGGGAAAAATTATGTAAAAGTGGAAAAAAATTTGGGAAAAATTGGGGAAAAATGGGAAAAAATGGGGAAAAAATGAAAAAAATGAGAAAAAAATTGGGAAAAAAAGGGGAAAAATGGGGAAAATTGGGGAAAAATTGGCGAAAAAAGAAGAAAAAATGGGGAAAAAAATGGGGAAAAAATGATGAAAATATGGAGAAAGTGAGAAAAAAATTAGAAAAAATGGGGAAAATGGGGAAAATTGGGAAAATTGGGAAAAATGGGGGAAAAAATAAGAAAAAAATGGAAAAAAGAGAAAATTGCAGAAAAAATGGGGAAAAAATTGAGGAAAAAAATTGAAAAAATTATGTAAAAGTGGAAAAAAATTTGGGAAAAAAAAGGGAAAAAATGGGGGAAAATGGGGAAAAATTGGGAAAAAATGAGAAAAATATTGGGAAAAAAATGGGGAAATTTGGGGAAAAATTGGCGAAAAAAGAAGAAAAAATTGGGAAAAAAGGACAAAAAAATTGGGAAAAAATTGGGGGAAAATTGGGAAAAATGGGGGAAAAAATTGGGAAAAATTATGTAAAAATGGAAAAAAATTGGGGGAAAATGGGGAAAAAATGGGGAAAAAAATGAGAAAAAAATTGGGGAAAAAATGGAAAAAAAATGAGAAAAAAATTGGGAAAAAAATGGAAAAAATTGGGAAAAAATGGGGAAAACTGGGAAAAGTGATTTTTTCCTGGTTTCAACTGGTTTTAACTGGTTTTTACTGGTTTTTGCTGGTTTTTGCTGGCTCAGGTTCTCCCCCTGCTGCTGCCAGCTTTGCCTCTGAGGGAGGATTTGGAGGAAGAGGAGGAAGTGATGAAATTCCTGCTGCGAGTGGAAATTGAGGAGGTGAAAGAGGGAAAAAATTGGGAATTTTTGGGAAAAATTTGGGGAAAAATTTGGGAAAAGTTCGGGAATTTTTGGGAAAATTTTCGGGAAAAATGTGGGAAAAATTTGGGAGTTTTTGGGAAAAATTTGGGGAAAAATTTGGGAAAATTTGGGAATTTTTGGGAAAATTTTGGGGAAAATTTTGAGATAAATTCGGGAATTTTGGGGAAAATTTTGGGGAAAAATTTGGGAAAATTCGGGAATTTTTGGGAAAATTTTGGGGAAAAATTTGGGAAAAGTTCGGGAATTTTTGGGAAAATTTTGAGGAAAAAATTGGGAATTTTTGGGGGAAAAATGGGAAATTTCTGTCCAAAAAAATGGGAAATTTCTGCCCAAAAAAATGGGAATTTCTGCCCAAAAAAATGGGAAATTTCGACAAAAATTTTGGGGAAAAATTTGGGAAAAAATTGGGAATTTTTGGGAAAAATTTGGGGAAAAATTTGGGAAAAGTTCGGGAACTTTGGGGAAAATTTTGGGGAAAAATTTGGGAAAAATTCGGGAATGTTTGGGAAAAATTTGGGGGAAAAATTAAGAATTTTTGGGGGAAAAATTAGGGAAAAATTGGGGAAAATTTGGGGAAAAATTTGGGGAAAAATTATCCCAAAAATTGGGGGAAATTTGAGGAAAATGGTCCCAAAAATTGGGAAAAATTTGGGAGAAAATTGGGAATTTTTGGGGGGAAAATTGGGGGAAATTTGGGAAAAATTTGGGAAAAATTTGGGAATTTGTAGGGAAAATTGGGGGAAAAAATGGGAATTATGGGGAAAAAATTGGGAAAAATTTGGGAGATTATCCCAAAAATTGGGGAAAGTTTGGGGAAAAATTGGGAGAAATTGTCCCCAAAATTTGGGAAAATTTGGGAAAAATTTGGGAATTTTTGGGGGAAAAATTAGGAATTTTGGGAGGAAAAATTGGGAATTTTTGGGGAAAAATTTGGGGAAAAATTGGGAGAAGTTTGGGGAAAATTATTACAAAAATTGGGGGAAATTTGGGAGTAATTTGGGATTTTTTGGGGGGAAAAAATGGGAGGTTTTGGGGAAAAAAATAAGAATTTTTGGGGGAAAGATTAGGGAAAAATTGGGAAAAATTATCCCAAAAATTGGGGAAAATTTGGGAAAAATTGGGAAAAATTTGGGGAAAATTATCCCAAAAATTGGGGAAAATTTGGGAAAAATTTGGGAAAAATTGGGGAATTTTTGGGGAAAAATTGGGGAATTTTTGGGGAAAAATTGGTAATTTTTAGGAAAAATTTGGAGAAAAATTGGGAGAAGTTTGGGGAAAATTATTACAAAAATTGGGGGAAATTTAGGAAAAAATGGGAATTTTGGGGGAAAAATGGGAATTTTTGGGAAAGAAATTAGGAATTTTTGGGGGAAAAATTAGGGAAAATTTGGCAGAAATTTGGGGGAAATTATCTCAAAAATTGGGGAAAATTTGGGAGTAATTTGGGAATTTTTGGGGGAAAAAGGAGAATTTTTGGGGAAAAATTGGAGAAAATTTGGGGAAAAAATAGGGGAAATTATCCCCAAAATTGGGGAATATTTGGGAGAAATTTCAGAAAAATTATCTCAAAAATGTGGGAAAATTTGAGAAAAAATTGAGGAAAATTTGGGGGAAATTTGGGAAAAATTATCCCAAAAATTGGGGAAAATTTGGAAGACATTTGGGAAAAATTTGGGGAAATTATCCCAAAAATTGAGGGATATTTCAGAGAAATTTGGGAAAAATTTGGGGAAAATTTGGGAAAAATTTGGGGAAAAAAAGGAATTTTTGGGGGAAAATTGGGAATTTTTGGGGGAAAAATTAGGGAAAAATTGGGAAAAATTTGGCAGAAATTTGGGAGAAATTATCCCAAAAGTTGAGGAAAATTTGAGGAAAAATTGGGAGAAATTTGGGAAAAATTTGGGGAAATTATCCTAAAAATTGGGGAAAAATTGAGAGAAATTTGGGAATTTTGGGGGGAAAAATTTGGGAATTTTTGGGGGAAATTCGGAAAAAAATTGGGGAAAATATACAAAAAACTGGGAAAAATTGAAGAAAATTATCCCAAAAATTGGGGGAAAATTGGGAGAAATTTGGGAAAAATTAGGGAAAAAATTGGGGAAAATTTGGGGAAAAATGGGAAAAACTTGGGGAAAAAATTGGGGAAATTATCCCAAAAATTGGGGAAAATTTGGGAGAAATTTGGAGAAAATTATCCCAAAACTTTGGTAAAAATATCACAAAAAGTTGAGGGAAAAATCCAGAAAAAATTAGGGAAAAAATCAGGAAAAATTCAGAAAAATAATGATAATTTGAGGGAAAATTTGGGAAAATTGAATAAAAATTCAGGAAAAAATCAATTTAAAAATTAGGAAAATTTGATTAAAAATTCTGGAAAAAATCAAATAAAATGAAGAAAATTCAGTTAAAATTCAGAATAAAAATTGAGTAAAAATTGATCAAAAATTCGGTAAAAATTGAGAAAAATTTAGCGAAAATTCGGGAAAAAATCAGTTTTAAAATGAGGAAAATTTGATTAAAAATCAGAAAAAAATTCAGAATAAAATTCAGAAAAAATGAGGAAAAGTTGAGAAGAAAATTCAGGGAAAAAATCAATTTTAAAACGAGAAAAATTTGATTAAAAAATCAGAAAAATTCAAGAAAAAATCAATAAAAAATGAGGAAAAAATCAGAAAAAATCAATCTTAAAATGAGAAAAAATTGATTAAAAAATCGAAAAAAAAAAATCAGAAAAAATCAGAAAAATAGAAAAAAAAAAGAAAAATTGAGAAGAAAATTCAGGAAAAATCAATTTTAAAAAAAAAAAGAACAAAAATCAGAAAATTCATAAAAAAATCAGAAAAAAATTTAAAAAAAAAGTAAAAATTGAAAAAATTCAGAAAAAAATCAATTTAAAAAATAGAAAAATTTAATTAAAAATCAAGAAAAACTCAAAAAAAAAAAAAAAAAAAAACAAAAAACAAAAAAATGAAAAAATTTCATTAAAAAATCAAAAAAATTCACAAAAAATACCAAAAAATCAGAAAAAACAATCAAAAAAATCAGAAAAATTTAATTAAAAATCAAAAAAAACAAAAAAAAAAAACACCAAAAATTCCCCAAAAAACTCCAAAAAATTCCCAAAAAATGCCAAAAAATCCAAAAAAAATCAGAAAAAAAATCCCAAAAATTCCCCAAAATCCCCCAAAATTCCCAAATTTTCCCAAAATCCCTAATTTTTCCCCCAAATTTCAGCTTCTCCCCCACGTGGCTCAGGTGGTGAGAGGAGTTTGCCCAGCGCTGGGAAGAGTGGAGAAAGGTGAGAATTTTGGGGAAATTTGGGGGAAATTTGGGGATTTTTGGGAATTTTGGGGAAATTTTGGGAACTTTTTGGGTAAAATTTGGGAGTTTAGACATTTGGAAGTACAGGGGCCTGGGGAAACAGGGGGAATTTTGGGGAATTTTGGGGATTTTGAGAAATTTTGATGAAATTTTAAGGGGATACAAGAGAATTCTGAGGGAAATTTTGGGGAATTTAGGGGAATTTTGAGGGAATTTTGGGGAAATTTGGGGAAAATTTGGGGAAATTTGGGTGATTTTGGGGCATTTTGGGAAGATTTGGGGAATTTTGGGGATTTGGAGGGAAATTTGGGAGAAATTTGGGAATTTTGGGGGAATTTTGGGGAAATTCAGGGAATTTTTTGGGATTTTGAGGGAAATTTGGGGATTTTGAGGGAATTTTTGGGGTTTTGGCAAAATTGTGAGTTTAAGGGCTTTTGGGGGAAATTTTGGGGGAAATTTGAAATTTGGGGAAATTTTAGAATTTTGGAAATTGGGATTTTTGGGAATTTTGGGGTGAAATTTGGGAATTTTTGGGGAAAATGGTGAATTTTGGGGGAGAATTTGGGAATTTGGGGAATTTTTGGGAATTTTGGGGAATTTTGGGGAAATTTTGGGAACTTTCTGGGGGAAATTTGGGAGTTTTTGGAGAATTTTGGGAAATTTTGGGGATTTTTTGGGGAAAATGGTGATTTTTAGGGCAAATTTGGGGATTTTGGGGGAAATTTGGAATTTTCGGGTTTTTGGAGGGGTGGGGATTTTAGGGAGAAATTTTGGGAAATTTAGAAAATTTTTGGGGATTTTAAAGGGGAAATTCAGGGAAATTTTGAGGGGGTTAAAATTTTGGGGAAATTTTGGGACATTTGGGGAAATTTTGGGAATTTTGGGGTTTTTTGGGGATTTTTTGGGCAAAATTTGTGAGTTTTGGGGCTTTTTTGGGGGAATTTTTGGGAAAAATGGAATTTTTGGGGATTTTTGGGAGAAAATTGAAAAATTGAGGAAATTTGGGAGGTTTTGGGATTTTTTTGGGAATTTTGGGACTTTTTGGGGGAATTTTTGGGGAAATTTTGGGGATTTTTGGGGGAAATTTGGGAGTTTTTGGGAATTTTGGGATGAAATTTGGGAATTTTGGGGGAAAATGGTGAATTTTGGGGGAGAATTTAGGAATTTGGGGAATTTTTGGGAATTTTGGGGAAATTTTGGGAACTTTTTGGGGGAAATTTGGGAGTTTTTGGAGAACTTTGGAAAATTTTGGGGATTTTTTGGGGAATTTTTTTGGAAAATGGTGATTTTTGGGGCAAATTTGGGGATTATGGGGGGAATTTTGGGGTAAATTTGGAATTTTTGGGTTGTTTTTGTGGAAATTTGGGGATTTTTGGGAGAAATTTTGGGAAATTTTAGAAAATTTTGGGGGATTTTGGGGGAAATTTGGAGAAATTTGGGGAAATTTTGGG
Organism: Lichenostomus cassidix; assembly: GCF_008360975.1. Classification (NCBI taxonomy): domain Eukaryota; kingdom Metazoa; phylum Chordata; class Aves; order Passeriformes; family Meliphagidae; genus Lichenostomus; species Lichenostomus cassidix. The sequence continues at coordinate 287,885 of NW_028147270.1, read as the reverse complement.
AAGTTTTTGGGGAAAATTTGGGATTTTTTGGGGAATTTTTGGGAATTTTGGGGGAAATTTGAGAGAAAAATTGGGATTTTTTGGGAATTTTTTGGGGGAATTTGGGGAAATTTTGGGGAAATTTTAGAAGTTTTGGAAATATTTTTGGGAATTTTGGGGACATTTTGGGAATTTTGGGGGTTTTTGGGGATTTTTTGGGTGAGATTTGGGAACTTTTGGGGAAAATGGTGAATTTTGGGGATATTTTGGGGGAATTTGGGGAATTTTGGGGAAATTTTAGGGATTTTTTTTGGATTTGGGGATTTTTGGGGGGAATATTGGGAGTTTTTCTGGAAACTTTGGGCATTTTGGGTAATTTTGGGACAATTTGGGGAAATTTTGGGGATTTTTTGGGAAATTTTGGAGGAATTTTGGGATATTTTGGAGTAAATTTGGAATTTTTGGGTTGTTTTTGGAGAAATTTGAGGATTTTTTGGGGAATTTTTGGGAAATTTTGGGAAAATTTTAGACATTTCCAGGGAAATTTTGAGAATTTGTGGGGAAAAATTGGGATTTTTTGGGGTTTTTTGGGGGGAAATTGAGATATTTTGGAAAGAAATTTGGGAATTTTGGGGGTTTGGGGATTTTTTGGGGAAATTTTTTTGGAAATTTTTTGAAATTTGGTAATTTTTGGGTAGAAATTTGGGAAATTTTGAAATTTAGGGGAAATTTTGGGAATTTAGGAAGGGAATTTTGGGGGAAATTTGGGATATTTTTCGGGGAAATGGTGAATTTTGGGTGAAATTTGGGAAAATTTTGGGAATTTAGGGGAAATTTTGGGAATTTTGGGGGAAATTTTGGGAAATTTTGGGGATATTTTGGCAGTTTTGGGAAATTTGGGATATTTTTGGGGGAAATTTTGCGGATTTTGGGGGCAAATTGGGGATTTTGGGAAAAATTTGGGATTTCAGGGCAGTTTGGGATCACTTTGGGGGGAAAAAGGGAATTTGGAGAGAAATTTGGGATTTTAGTGAATTTTGAACTCATTTTTACATCTTTTTTTCCCCATTTTTCCCTTTTTTTCCCATTTTTCAACTTTATCCTCATTTTCCTCCATTTTATTTATTTTTTCCCATTTTGTTTCCATTTTTTCTTTTCCCATTTTTCCCCATTTTTCCCCAATTTCCACATTTTTTTCCACTTTTCCCCAATTTTATCCCCAATTTTTCCCAATTTATTTCTATTTTTTCCTATTTATTTTTCCCATTTTCCCATTTTTCCAAATTTTTTTTTCTTTTTTCTCCATTTTCCCTTCATTTTCCACATTTTTTCCCCATTTTTTTCTTTTTTTCCATTTTTTTCCATTTTTTCCCAATTTTTTCCCCATAATTTCCCAATTTTTCTCCCAATTTTTCCTCATTTTTCCCAATTTTTTTTGTCTTTTTTTCCCAATTTATTTCCATTTTTTCCCATTTTTTCCCATTTTTTCCCAATTTTTCCCCAATTTTTTCCCAATTTTCCCCATTTTGTTTCCCCATTTTCCCCATTTTAAAAAATTTTATTTTTCCTTTTTTCTCCATTTTTCCCCATTTTTTCCCCATTTTTCCCTCATTTTTTCCCAATTTTTTTTGTCTTTTTTTTCCCAATTTATTTTTATTTTTCCCCATTTTTTAATATTTTATTCCCCAATTTTTCCCCAAATTTTTCCTCATTTTTTCCCAATTTATTTCCATTTTTCCCCATTTTTTCCCATTTTTTCCAATTTTTTCCCCAATTTCTTCCCAATTTTCCCCAATTTTTACCAATTTTTTCCCCTCA